>NW_006921871.1:838524-855153 GCF_000298275.1 Orycteropus afer afer | reverse complement strand
ATTGAATAGTATTTTGAAGGGAAAAATACTATGAGAATTTTGAATTAGCAGTTATATTATTTTAAATCACAATATTATGAACTATGAATTATGAATGATTTTTCCCAAATTATAGGCATAAACTAATAACCACTATTCTCTATAGTATATCTATGTGCATATGTGTACATTTAGGATAAAAGTACTATAGTTTAAATGGAAAATATGTGACAATATTTTTCTATAAAAGTACCAAGAAGTCCTGTTTCATAAAGATACAAAGCTGGAAGTCCTGGACTGAAGGACAGGCAATGAGCCCTCTATATTGTAGATGACCTCATTACCAGTGTGAAAAATATTAGCAATCTGTACTTTTGAAACGTATTCATTTTTATTACTGTAACTAGAAATACTGCTATAGATCATAAAGCTATAATAAATGTTAAAATGAATTCTATCTATTATCTGATCATGTCATAACAGAAATTGAAATAGAAAAATATATCTTTAATAACAGTTTCTACTGCATATCTGAACATACACTAAATCTTAATTCTTACTTATGCTTTGCTACTTTATATTAATTTGCATATCTATTATTACTTGCTCTTATGCTCAAATGCTGCTACATTTTTATCAATTCTATTCTTCCTCATTCCTTTAATATGTATTTCTTGTTCCCTATCTACACAGTCTTCTTGTAAACAAGATATTTCAATATGACTCTTTCACTTTATGAATATTTTACATGAATAAATCAAACCATAAAAATTCTTTCCTTTTTAAATCGGGTCTATGACATGAAGAATAAATGTCTTATAAGTAAGTCTCTCAGAACACAGTCATCTTAATGAGTTGCTATTTTCAAGGAACAGTAATAATCGTTAGACAAAGATTCCCTAGATCCAAGGCAAAAAAAAAAAAAAAAAAATTCACCTGGAAAACAACAAAGTTTGGTTATAAACAAATTTTCTGACTACAAAAGCATTAATTTCCCATTTTCATCCTTTCCAGTGATGTTAGAAGCTATCATCATTCTGCTGCAGCTCTAGCTTTGCCAGTTTAGCCTATGCAAGCCTGATTTCACAAACAGGAGGAACATCTGTGAAAACAGGAACTAAAGGTCCCCAGGAGAGTTAATGTTAGTATAATTTTAATACAAAGTACATGATGAGGCAATATTAGTACCATGATAGAAGGGGCTACATTTCTTTGATTTTGGAAAAAAAAAAAAATCGAAACTAAGCTAGGGAATATTGGTTCTTGACCAATGTATCAAAGTATTTGAAAAGCTAATAAAGTTATTTTTGGTGGCGTTATATAGACAACTGGACGATCTAAATTTAAAATAAGTCTATAGACATACACAAAACTAAACCAGAGTTTAAGCAATCCATTACAAACTCCAACTTCACGCTTTCTCATTCTTGAAATCTTATTTATTTTCAATTGATTTCAGGAATCTAAGAATATCTGGACATTTTTATTGATTTTATGTTTTATTGTAAAACAGCATCACTAAAAGAGTCTTGAGAGAGATATCTCGTTTTGATGAAAAGTCTCCCAGGAACACAGTCACACAGCATTGCCAATGTACATTTTTTTTCATTGCACCCATAGTACAGGCAACAAACACACGTGAAATTAATGCAGTTGGAGAATAGCTGCCAGTGACTCTGTGTAGACAGCAAAAAGAATGGAGGAAGAGAATGGAAGGCAGCCCTCCCATTTCAGTATCAGGTCAAGATGTGAAACTTACTTTATACATTGAAATTTTTCTCTACTTTAGTTTCATTCTTCAGAAACTAAACCACCATTTTCTTATCCCCAATAATATGTTCTGGATAAGTTTACTAATTCAAAACAAATGATTGAAAGTGAGATATTAAGTTCAAAATCAAGATGGGGTATTTACATAACATGGAGCAGTTGGACGCTCAAAAAAATCTGTGTATGGGTCTATTTGTTTCTTAACTAAATATTTGGCATGGTGCATATGAAGCTACAGCATAGAAGAAATATTTAAATTTTTTTCAATATAAAACAAATAGTAACTGCTATAAGGAAGCAATGGATAGCGTAAATCTTAACTCATATTAACCAAGTAGATCTTGAAGTAGTTAAACTCTCCTCTTATAAACCAGAAGCCTGGCTGTTCAAACCCACCAGCCACTCCTCGGAAGGAAGGTGGGGAAATCGACTTTCATAGTGATGTTATTGCTGTTGTTGTTATGTGCCGTCGAGTTGGCCCCGACTCACAGCGACCCCTCCTTGGGTTTCCGAGGTAGTATCACTACGGAAGTAGGATTGCCCAACCTTCCTTCCAAGGAGTGGTTGGTGGGTTTGAACCGCCAGCCTTCTGGTTAGCAGTCAAGTGCTTTAGCCACTATGCTACCAGAGCTCCTACTACCTCAGAAACCCAAGGAGGGGTCGCTATGAGTCGGGTCCGACTCAATGGCACATAACAGCAACAAACAACATAAGAGACAAACTCACTGCCATTGAGTTGATTCCAACTCATAACTACCCCCTTTGGGTTTCGAAGGTGGTAAATCTTTATGAAAGCAGATTGCTTAGTCTTCCTTCAGAGGAGTGGCTGGTGGGTTTGAACTGCCAGTAGCCAAATGCCTTAAGCACTAACCACCAGAGCTCCTAGTTTTATAGTAGCTATGATTAAAAACATTTACTCCTTGATGATGTTGAGAAAATAAGAAAATAACTATAAATTTTTCAATACATTATTATTTTTGTTTTGTCTTCTACTCATTGAAGGACATGCAATCATATATAATTAAACTCTTGTTAAGGCTTGTTGAACCATGATACACCAGTAGTGCCTAAGGCATTTGGCTGCTAACCAGAAGGCTGGTGGTTCAAACCCACCAGCCACTCCTCAGAGGGAAGACTGGGGAATCTACTTCTGTAGAGATACCACCTTGGAAAACCAAGGAGGAGTTGCTATGAGTCTGGACCAACTCCACAGCAGTGAGTTTGTTTTTTTGATAAGATACAATATAATGCTGATACTTTGGTCATGTTATCAGGAAGGATATAATGCTTGGTAAAAAAGAGGGTGGGCAAAAAGAGGAAGACCCTTAATGAGATAGATTAACATAATGCCTGCAACATAGCAATATTTTAGAAGATGGTGCAGGAGTCAGAACCAACTTGAAGGCACTTAACAACCACAAAAAAAAAAAAAAAAAAAACAAAGTAGTCCCTTAACTATAGTGATACAAGATAGGTTCTTCTAAACCAAACTCTAAATTCAAGAAGGCACAAAACTTCTCATTTTAGAAAAAGTTTACAAATGGTTTGAAAAATATTAATACAAATATATATATATATATATTTTATTAAAGTTGGCTTGAATGCATCAGGGAGAATAATAAAATTATATATTCAAAATTCAAATTCTAGTGGAAAATAAAATAATTAGGAAATGTAGACTAATTTTAACCTTGACATTATGAAATTTTAATAAATATGTTACACATATTATGCTAACAATAGAAATTGAAATGTGTTATGTTTAGTATTCAGTAACAATTTAAAGGAATCTTACACTATATATATTTCACTTTTATAAGAAAAATATTTATTACATTTGTAAGTTTCCATAATAAAATATGTGTCTTTAGCTCTACCAATACAAAGAATGACCTGTTTACATGGCAGCAGTGAGTTTTCTCAACCGTAATATGAGGATAATAGTATCCTCACATGATTTGCTGGCACTGAAAGTAAATGAAAATGT
The DNA here is from genome assembly GCF_000298275.1 of Orycteropus afer afer. Lineage (NCBI taxonomy): Eukaryota > Metazoa > Chordata > Mammalia > Tubulidentata > Orycteropodidae > Orycteropus > Orycteropus afer. The sequence goes on along the minus strand of NW_006921871.1, from coordinate 851,417 downwards.
ATGTAAAGCTCCTATCACATGACCCAGATCACAGATGAGAAAAGTCTGAGAATCTTTATAGAAACTTTTGAGATCAGAAGGCCTTCATTTATCTGCCTTACCTCTTGGATACTTGTTGGCTTCAACACGTCCCTCACTGGCTACTTAATGCAGGCAGGTATTGAGGACCCTAGTTGCTATGCTGTTATGCTACCTGGATGCCTCAAGAGTTTCTACTGTTTCTGTGCTTTCCTTCTCTAACCACAGTCACTCTTGAGCCTTATACTTCATCTTGCATCTCTGCTGTCTCTGCTGACCTTAGGTGTTGTCTCACTGCTCTTGCCGTTTACTTCACCCATCTGGTGGTTTAACACTTGTTGATTTCTCAACACTAATCTCTTTTTCTCACTGTGAAAATACTCTTCTCTTTGGAACCAAGGATAGTTCTCCAGAAAACATTACAGAATATATTTGCCAAGTTATTTCATGTTTAGAGGAATATACATAGATTCAGTTTACCTAGAATCAGAGAATATTATATAAATCTTCCTCAGAGGAAACACCTTAGCTGTTAAACAGCCAGGCCTGATGGGATATGTGATGATGAGACTATCACATTGAAACTGTAGCAGTCTCCTAATACCATTACTCATCTCCTCTGCCTCTGTCCCTCTTTCTACTTGCACCATTGTCTTGCAGTGCCAACAACAAATTATTGTATAGGTTAATTTCATGGTCAAATCTCCTAAGAAATAAAAAATGAATTCATCCTTAACCACCATATAGAACACCATTTTAGATGGTTTATTGTGCTCTGGAACTTGATCTTTGTTTTGACCTTAATTTCTGGTCCACTTAATTATGTCCAATAATAGAGCTTTAAGACTGATACTCAAGGAAGAAGCTATGAGATGGGCTGTAGGCATGATAGACTTTTTTAAAGAAATCATCTACATGATTATCATGAAAAAAGAGGATATGGCTGAAAACCTCAAGGTTGTTGTTGTTGTTGTTGTTAGATTGGTTCCAACTCATAGTGACCCTATATACAAAAGAATAGAACACAGCCTTGTCCTGTGTCATCCTCATGATCATTGCTATGTTTGAGGCCACTATTGCAGCCACTGTGTCAATCCATCTCATTGATGGTATTCCTCTTTTTTACTGACTCTCTATAAACATCATGTCCTTCTCCAGGGATTGGTTCCTCCTGATAACTTGTCCGAAGTACATAAAGACAGTCTCCCCATTGTCACTTCCAAGGATCATTTAGCTATACTTCTTCTAAGACACATTTATTTGTTCTTCTGGAAGTCCAAGCTGTATTTAAGTCCAAGCTGTATTCTTTTCTACATGATAATTCAAAACCATCGATTTTTCTTCAATTTTCCTTGCTCATTGTGCAGCTTTTGAATGCATGCAAGGTGATTGCAAATACCATGGCTTGGCTTGGGTACACCTTAGTCCTCAAAATGACATCTTTGCTTTTTAACACTTAAGAGATGGGACAGACTATAGTAGAAACTATCAAAGATTGTGCTGTGAGTAAAATTAATGTGGGTAAGGATTTCATCTTTCCAAATTGCAGCTCCATACAGAGGTGACAGACCAGCAATTCCCATGAAGGGACAAGCTTCTCTGATCTCTCTCTTCCTTTACTACTAATTCTGACAATAAATTTTCTTGATTGAAGAAACTTTTGTCATTCTCCTAGAATATTTTCTCTACTTTAATTCTCTCCTGATTTTTCCAAGTAATCTACCTCTATGACAATGTATCAACTAGGGTGATGCACTGGAAAAATAGCATATTCTTAAGTGCTTACTGAGAGTTTGAATCAATACCACAAGTTTCCCAAAGTGACTTCCCCATCTATACTCTCTACTGAGTCCAGGCTTTACACCAATCTGAATTCTATTCCTGACTTTTTTTTTTTTCTTTTCCCAACTATTAAAAAAAAAAAAACACTGCCACCAAGTCAGATCCGACTCATAGATACCCCTCCCTGGGTTTCCGAGGCAGTATCTCTACAGAAGTAGATTGCGCAATCTTTCTTCTGAGGAGTAGCTGGTGGGTTTAAACTGCCAGCCTCCTGGTTAGCAGTCAAATGTGCTAGACACTACACCACCAGAACTTTTCCCTTTCTAAGATACTTAAGAAGAATTGAATAGTATCAGTGTTCAAATTGAGTCTCCCAGTGTGCACAAACCAACTTTTTAAAAACAAAGCCCAGATTACACAACTCAATTTTCTCAAATTTAATTCCCTCATCATTCATATCATTTCTCTTCTCCAAGTTGCCTCTTTTATTGAGATGTGGTAGTTAATATGTCAATTATATGTCAAATTGGCTGGTCCTGGTTTTGAGTGGCTGGGCAGTTGGATGCAATTATTCCCCATGATGAGAATGACAATCAGTTCCATGGTGGAATTTGCTATGAGCAGCTGAGTAGATTCTTTAGGGTTATGGTCTGCTTCCAGTATATGCAGAGAAGCTTTGGGAATGATCTCTAGCTTTTGGCACACTTGAATCCTGAATGTAGTTGAGTCATCATTCAGCAGCCTGCCATGTTATCTGCCAATCTTGGGACTGTTAAGACTTGAATTAGTGGCCTGCTGTGTAGTCTGGTAATATTAGGACTGTGCCTTTTTACTTGATGACCTTGGATTTGTCAGCCTCAGCAACAAACGGCTGCCTGAGTGAGGAAAGCCTCCAGCTTCAGTGGGCCAGGAGCAAGAAGAGGCAGAGCTGAAACCCAAGGTCAAGGGGCTTTCACCTAGCCACTAGAGGCTGGCACTTTGAACTCAAACTTCTAGCCTCCAAAACTGTAAGAGAATAAATTCCTGTTTTTTCAAGCCATCCACCTGTGGTATTTCTGTTAGAGCAGTACTAGAGGACCAAAACATGAGAATTTTTCCTTTATTACCTAAGAACTTTTAAATTCCAAAGTCTGTTACACCATTCTAAAAGAAAACTGGGAGGTTATGATGGAAAAGGAATTCCTGTTTGCTTAACTTGATACTTTTCTAAGACTCTAAAAATAATAATAGAACTAAGAAACAAACATTTTCTACTAGCTTTGTTGTTGTTGTTGTTGTTGTTGTTAGGTGCCGTTGACTCAGCTCCGACTCAAAGCAATCCTATCTACAATGGAAAAAGACACTGCCCAGTCCTGTGCCAGCCTCACAATTCATGCTATACCTTAACCCATCATTGCAGCTACTGTATCTGTCAATCCATCTCATTGAGGGTCTTCCCCTTTTTTGCTGACCCTTCACTTTACCAAGCATGATATCCTTCTCCAGGGAATGGTCCTTTTTGATAAAAGGACCAAAGTAGTTGAGACAAAGTCTGGTCATTCTCTCATCCAAGCAGTAGTATGGCTGCACTTCTTCCAGGACAGATCTGTTAGTTCTCCTGGCAGTCCATAGTACTTCCAGTATTGTTTGCCAACACCATAGCTCAAAAATATCAGCTCTTCTTCTGTCATCCTTATTCATCATCCACCTCTAACATGTATGTGAGGCAATTGAAAATTTCTTGGATTGGTTTGTTGTTGTTATGTGCTGTTGAGTCAGACCGGACACATAGCAACCCCTCCTTGGGTTTCTGAGGCGGTATCACTACGGAAGTAGATCGCCCAACCTTACCATAATCTTCAAAAAGTCATCTTATGTCTTCAGCACAGCAAAGAGGTCTTTTGCAGCAGATTGGCCCAGACAAATAAGTCATCTGATTTCTTGATTGCTATGTCCACTGGTGTTGATGGTGGAACCAAACAATATGAAATCTTTGACAATTTTAATCTTTTTTCCATTTATCCTGTTGCTTATTGGTCCAATTATTAGGGTTTTCATTTGCTTTATGTTAAGGTGTAATCCATACTGCAGGCTGTATTCTTTAACCTTCATCAGTAAGTACATTAGGTCATTTTCACTTTCAGCAAGCAAAGTTGTGTCATCTGCATATCACAGGTTGTAAATGAGTCTTCCTCTGATACTGATGTTACATTCTTCTTCATATTGTCCCTCTTCTCAAATTATTTGCTCAGCAAACAGATTGAACAAATATGGTGAAATGATACAACCCTGACACACACACTTCTTGATTTCAGTATCCCCTTGTTCTGTTTGAACGACAGACTCCTGGTCTATGTAAAAGTTCCTCATGAGCACAATTGGGTGTTTGGGAATTCCCATTCTTCTCAATGTTATCCATGATATGTTATGATCCACAAAGTCAAATGCTTTTACGTAGTCAATAAAACCCAAGTAAACATAATTCTTGTATTCTCTGCTTTCAACTAAGATCCATCTGACATCCAGAATGATATCTCTCATTTCATGTTCTCTTAGTAATCCAACTTGCATTTCTGGAAGTTCCTTGTCAGTGTATTTCTGCAATCGTTTGTGTATTATCTTTAGCAACATTTTACTTGTGTGTGATACTAATGATGTTATTTGATAATTTCTACATTTTGTGGGATCACCTTTCTTTGGAAAGGGTACACATATGAATCTCTTCCAGTCAGTTGGCCAGGTAGCTGTCTTCCAAATTTCAAAATGTTTTTTGTAGTACTGAACAATTACAGTAATTCACAACTTTTATTGTAGTCAATGATTAAAAGACATTTTTAGATTGGCTTCATTCATTAAATATCAAAATCCAAAAGAATAGGGAGAGTTGGGACCTGATCCCAGTTCCTTTGATCCAAAATTTCATGTTCTTCCAGTGACATGACAAAAATTAGGTTTCAGTAATACTTCTGGAAAACTGACAAGCACTGTTGGTGTAAGGAGCTAGGTTTTAGAAACAGTTAAATTTATAGAAGTTCTTGCTGTTTTAATTATTAACTATGCAATATTTTACTTAACATATTTATAAAATATTGGAGCAGAAAAGTTACAAATAATATCCATATACCCACTGCTTACATATTACGATAAATATTTTACCATGTTTTCTTCTAGTATATATTAAACTCCTAGCTATGCAATTTTGACAAAGTTCCACATTTTTTTTTTTTCTTTAACATTATGGTAGTTTCCCAATCTGTAGAATAAGAAATATTACCTACTTAACTCATGTAGTTCTTATAAGGGTTATCTAAGACAACATTTATAATTGATATGATATGATTCATAAATTCAGTGAATATGCTCTCCACATAACTAGCCTTTCCTCCAGGCAAGGAAACTGCATCCACTTTGGGGAAAAGTTCTAACTATTTGCCATTATAGTCATTATCAAAAGCAGAAATTCCATAATAGAAAATTATTCTGTTTTGAATGGAGTTTTTATTCCCTTCATAGTCATTGACTTAAGAGAAAATTCATTTTTAACTTCCTGAGATCTCTTGAAATATAATAGCACATTGGCTCCTTTCCAGCCATGATGGATGCCCAAGATTCCATGATGAATATTCAGAAGCTGTTGACTCTTATGTTAGTTATCTTGTGCTGTTAGAACAAATATGCCACAAGAGTATGGCTTTAGCAAGCAGAAATTAATTCTCTCACAGTTTAGGAGGTTAGAAATCTGAATCCAGGAATCTAGCTCTGGAGGATGGCTTTCTCTCTCTGTTGACTCTAAAGGAAGGTCCTTGTCTCTTTTTGACACCTGTAAGCCCTGAATTCTTTGGATGTTGAATCTCCATGTGTTTTTGGCATCAATCTTCCACTGGGTCTAGGAGATTCTTGATATAGGGACCAAGGGCCCAATGAATACACTACTTCTGGCCCTTCTTTCTTGGTGTTACTGAGATCCCCCTCTCTCTACTTTCTTCCCTTTCCTTTAATCTCTTGTAATATAAAAGATGATGCAGGCCACACCCCAAGGGAACTCCCTTTCCATCAGATCAGGGCTGTGACCTAAGTGAGGATGTTGCATTTCATCCTAATCTCCTTACATTTGATTGGCTGATCATATAAGATTACATCATGGGGAATGATTATGTCATTACATAACTGCTAAACCACTGAGTATCCTGGCCCAACCACATTGGCATATATATTTTTTGGGCAACATAGTTAAACCCATGACAAGTCTGAAATTAATTTTTACAATTCTTATAGTATTATGGGGATCTGGTCAGATTTGGATATTTGGATATAGCTTTTAAAATCACTGTTTCATCAGGTCAGATGTTAAATCAGTTTGGTTTCACACCTCAATTAATGGTACTGTGTATTATTTGCTCTCCCACAGAGCCACCAGAGGTAATATATCTAAGATCATTCATTTAGGAAAATTTTTACTTTTAAAGTTTTCTGTCAAAAACAGTTTCCACGCAGTTATAGGAATAAAGGACAGCAAAAGCTTCTAGCAGAGATAATTTCAATGTACACAAAGTTCCCTATGATTTGAAAAGTATGTTCAGAACAAGAAGTCATAAAGAAAGAAAACAAAAGTTTATCTGAGATAATGATTTAATTACCAAGAAAACAGATGGGAACGAGGTTGCATGTGTTGTTATTTAGAAGGAAAGGGGAAAATGTTGCATGATTGATCTCCATTTTTTCATTTCTGAAATGCAAAATAAAATCTAGAAGAATAAGAGTTAAAAAAAAATCGAGTCTATACTGGACAACAAACATAAATCTTGAAAACTATGTCAGAAAATCTATGAGTCTTACCTCTAGATTCTATGTCCTTCAAATTTCTCATTGACAAAATAAAAATTTAGGCAATGTATTATTTCCAATTTAATTTTCTGCTTTGAAACTAGATAAAGAAAGGCTTGAAACTGTAACTAAAAACAAAACACAAACAAAAGTTGCTGTTGAGTTGATTCTGACTCATAGTAACTCTATAGGACAGAGTAGAACTGTCCCAAAGCATTTCCAAGTCTACAAACCTTTACAGAAGCAGACTGACACATCTTTCTCTCACAGAGCAGCTGGTGTGTTTGAACTACTGACTTTACTGCTAGTAGGCAACTGTTTTAACCACTGTCGTACCAGGGCTGATTGAAGCTATTATTAAATCCATTGCCATCAAGTCAATTATGACTCATAAAGACCCCATAGGATAGTATAGGACAACACCACAAAGTTTTCAAAGCTGTAAGTCTTCACAGAAACATAATGCCTCATCTTAATCCTGTGGAGTGGCTGGTGGAGTTGATCTGCCAACCTTTTGATTAGCAGCCACATGCTTTAACCATAATGCCACCAGAATTCCTGAGATCTACATCTGAAGATTGATTAAATAGAAAAACATACTATTTTCTCCTATTTTATAGGAAATATTTTTTTAAAACTATGATATCCAATATTAGTTAATCAAAATCAGAAGATTGACTAAATGGGAAAACATACTATGTTCTCCTATTTTATAGGAAATATTTTTTTTTAAAAATTATGATACCCAGTATTAATAAGGGAGCTCTGGTGGCGTAGGGCCTAAGGCATTAGACCCTAACCAGAAGGCTGGTGGTTCAAACACACCAGCGACTCCTTGGAAGGAAGATTGGACAATCTATTCTATAGAGATACCACCTCAGACATCCAAGGAAGGATCACTATGAGTTGAATCGTCCCTACATCACTGAGTTTTTTTTTGTTGTTGTTTAATATTAATAAAAGTTTGGAGAAACATGCTACCATGTAATGTTGGAGAGAATGCAAATTTGTACAACTTTTAGGGCAATATGTCAATATTTACTATAAGTTAAAAAAGAAAGTTTCAGACATTATGTGTAACATGACTCATTTACCTGAAGAAAATGACCTAAGTAGGCCTTCTGTGTTTGTGTTTTCATTTGCATAGAAAACATCTAGAAGTACATACAAAACAATTAGCTGCTGGTACTCTACAAAAGTGTCACAGGGAAATGTTGGTAAGAGATAAAGGGTTATCATTTTTTTTCTTTTTTTAAAAATGATACTTCTATTATGTTTTATATGTTTTCTAAGAACATATACTAACTTTACAATGACAAGTTTAAAACATATTAGCTTTGATACAGAAATTTACATACCAAATCTGTGAGAATATGAGGACAGCATAGGGATCAAAACAAAGACAGACAGGAGTGGATCATAATATGATCTAAATTAACAAAACAAACAAACCTAAAAAGAAAATACTGCCTTAGATCTGATGAAGCACACTGTCCTTAGTCACTCAAGGTTAACATATTTGTCAAATCTCAGTGCAAAATGATTGGTGTTAACCATGCTCCTGCATTAAACGAATGGTTAACAGGATAGATATAATGGGGATTTGGGTTAGCTGTTTCTTTTTAAAAATTACAGACAAAGATTTAATTACAGTAAAAGAATATTTTGCAAAATCTGGAAACTCAGAGTCAAGAAGCTTTTGACAAAGTGTTCCAAGGAGCTACAGAGTTACAGAGATTAATTAAGGCAAAACTGCAAGGGGATACAGCTAGAGTATTTTTGACTAGTTAACATTTACGAAGTTGAATGTGCCAGGGTCTTTGTTGCCTATCTCGGCAGGGGTTATTCTTCTTTGTTAGGATAGCTCTAGGTGACAGGATTTTCGCTATGAGTTGCCCAGAACAATTTCAAAATACAGATACAAGGTGTTATAAAGGAGGTTCTAGGGACATTTCCTGATAATCAATCAACAATCAAAATCCTGGTTATTGGCAGTTTCTAAGGCTAGCAAAGTCGAACAGTTTGTGAGAAATGGTCAAGGGAGCAATAATGGAGTTAGATTTACGTTATGCTGTTGGATTCTTTTAAAATAAGAAAGCAAAGAGTTTGTTGAAAGAATAAAATGATCACAAGTGAAAATGATTAGTATACTTAGGCTTAAGGAGAGGAAAAAGGGTTTTGATACAGAAAAACTATAAGCATGTCTATTTACCTTTAGTTTATTCTAACTGTAAGTACCACTTTCTGAAGCTTAAGCACAACTCGTTCTCTTTAATACCTATGTGAGCAAGGTAAGCAAACCTACATTTTTCTGTAGAACTGCTTGTTTCTAGGTCAAAGGTGCAATGAGAATTTTTGCAGAAGTGACAGTTGGCTGCGTTATATGTCAGAAAAGTACAAAATAGAGTCACTTAGCGCAAGAAGGGATTTGGCCTAGACCTTAGCCAGAAGAGATCATATCAAGAGCCTTAGTTTCCAATGCTGTTTCTCAATGCCATGCACTAGATATGAACCTCTTTCTTCCTGAACACTGTAAGAAAAATGAATAACCTGCTTGCTCTGACAATACACTGAAACCAGCAAAAATTATTTGCCTTTGTATAGACTACCAACTTTTGCAGATATTCTATCTAATCAATCCAAAATAGAGCCTTTGGGATTAAATCTGCTAAGTCAATATGCCTTTGAGATGATAGAGCAGGTGTCATAACAGTGAAGGAGAATTAGGATAACTTTGTCTATGATCTAAACTCCACTAAGCAAGCAGCAAAGGAGTGGGCAACTGGAGTATAAAGATTTCTTTAATGCCCCATATGGGTTAGCCTCTCCTTCATACCATCCTGCCTGCCATTTGTAGAAAACTGTCCTTTCACCTTCATTTATTCTCCCTCTCTCTTTCTCTGTGTGCACATGATCTCACATAATGAGACCCCTCACGCTGATCTGAAATGATTTTAGATGGCAAGGAAAGGAGACTCCTCAGGGTTTTATTGTGCCTAACGTGGAAAGTCAGGTAAATTTTCCCTTGCAAAGTTTGAAATCCTCACCAGCACCAAAAAAAAAAAAGGAACAGTAGCCTTTCATGTCAGCTTTCCTAGATGAGAGCAGAATGAGAAGAGAGAGGGGTGAGATTTAAAAGACTTCAACAGTCAATCATTAAATATGAGTCAGAAACTTACTATTCACACACACACATAGATACACATACATATATACACATTATTCCTCTTAGTTCATAATGTCCTACTATGCCATTATCTAGCTCTCCTTCTTGGTATCACCTTTGACCTATAATTCAGTACATCACATATCCTTTTAGCTCACACATTCCTATTTTATGTCTCCTGTCTCCTCCTAACATCAGAATAACTTCAACATCCACATGGACTATACCTCTAGCATTGTACCTTTAGAGTTTCTTGGTATTAAAAACTCTTCCTTACCTTGTTGGACAATCCTCATGCTCTTACCTCAGACCTTATGATCACTGGAGGTTAAGTCACTCCTAGGCTGAATTGTATCACTCAGCCAGCCTATTTGTTCTCACTTGCAATCTCTCTACAATCCTTTGTAATAAGTATTTCAATGACATCTCAGTTTAGTTCCTTCCATTCTTTTGCCAGATCTCATAGTTACATCTCTCTCATTGACTCTGTCAATGATATTGCTTCCTTGTCTTTCCTTATATGTGTTCTGAAAATTTATACCATACTTACTGTTAAGTGGTCTGATGTAAATCAGCTAATGACAGCTTCAAGAATTAACTGGACATTAATAACATATATTTAGTTTGGGAAGTAAGCTGCCTATTTTATATTATTCAATGATCCTTTTTCCTAACTCTTCTAAGCCTCAACATAATATTCCATATGTTGTTGTTCGGTGCCATTGAGTTGGCTCCAACTCATAGAGAACTATGTACAACAAAATTAAACACTGCCTGGCTGTGCCATTCTCACAATCCTTGCTATACTTGAGCCCATTGTTGCAGCCACTGTGTCAATCAATCTTGTTGAGGACTTTCCCTCTTTTTCATGACCCTCCACTTTATAAAGCATGATATCCTTCTCCAGGGAATAGTCCCTTCTGACAACATGACCAAATTAGGTGAGATGAAGTCCAGCCATTCTCATTTCCAAGCAACATTCCAGCTGCACTTTTTCTGGGCCAAATTTGTTTGTTCTTCTGGCAGTCCATAGTATTTTTAATACTCTTTGCCAACACCACAATTCAAAGGCACTAACTCCTCTTTGCTTTTCCTTATTCATTATCCAGCTTTCACATTCATATGAGGTGATTAAATATATCATGGCTTGGGTTAGGCTCATCTTAGTCTTCAAAGCGACTTGTTTCTCCTCAACACTTTAAATGGTCTTTTGTAGCAGATCTGTCCAGTGGCATATGACTCTGATTTCCTGACTGCTGCTTCCATGGGTGCCAATTGCGGGTACATGTAAAATGAAAAATGAAATCTTAGACAGCTTCAATCTTTTCTGCACTTATCATGATGTTCCTTATTGGTCTAGTTGTGAAAATTTTTGTTTTCTTTATGTTGAGATGTAATCTATTCTGAAAAAGGTAGTCTTTAATCTTCATCAGTAAGTGCTTCAATTCATCTTCACTTTCAGCAAGCAAGATTGTGTCATCTGCATATCACAGGTTGTTAGTGAGTCTTCCTCCAATCCTGATGTCACGTTCCTCTCCCTAAAGTCCAGCTTCTCGGATTATTTGCTCAGCATATAGATTTAATACATAGGGAGCTCTGGTAGCATAGTGGCTAAAGCACTTGACTGCTAACCAGAAGGCTGGTGGTTCAAACCCACCAGCCACTCCTCGGAAGAAAGGTTGGGCAATCCTACTTCCGTAGTGATACTGCCTTGGAAACCCAAGGAGGGGTCGCTATGAGTCGGGGCTGACTCGATGGCACATAACAACAACAACAACACATATGGTGAAAGGATACAACCTTGTTAATATGTATGGTGAAAGGATACAATCTTGATGCACACTTTTCCTGATTTTAAACCATGCAGTATCACCTTTTTCTGTTCAGATGACTGCCTCCTGGTCTATGTGCAAGTTACTAATAAGAACAATCAAGTGCTCTGGAATTCCCATTCTTTGCAATGTTATCCACAATTGCATACAGATTATATCAAGCCTTCACATTTCTCCAGCCCAACACTATATCTATTGTGTGATCTTTTTTTTTTCCATGTGTATGTAGCCTCAACTTTACCCATTTTCACTTATTTTTTCTTACTCCTAGGGGAGTAATTAACTATTTTCCTATTTAAAATTATTCCTGTCTGTAGGTTTACTTGATCTACCTACAGAAATTGACAAACGCACACATGCCTAAAAGGTACATTTTAAAATATGTTTTCTTTCATTTCTAGCAGAAAAGATGTCTTTTTTTTTTTGTCTAAAGCAATCACCTCTATTTGTAATCTGGATTTAATTACCTCTTTCCTTAGTTCATTGCTCTATGAATTATGCCTTCTCAGACTTTAATCTTTATTGTCTTCCTTTCTCTGTGTTTTCCTTCATGATACAAAAATGCTCCGGAGTGTGATTAGAAACGAAATAAAATGATACAAAAATCCATGTTCAAACTTGCAACTTCTTTTAAAAATTGTGTAATGCTACCCTTTCTTTTCAGTAACTTAATAATCTCATTCCATCAGCTTTTTCTTTTTTTCCCCCTGCCTTAATTGATATCCTTTTTACTAATAAGGAATTCCTGATTGAAATATGATTTATTTAATGAATACATTAAACTTGTATATAAAACTACTATATTTTCCTATAAAGACACCATAAAAAGCTGACTTATTTCTAAGATATTTCTTGTATGGGTTATTTAATGTCGACTCATAATTAGGGAGAATGTAGTGAAAGCTTTCTTGGGGGGAAAAAAAAAAACTAAGAAGTAAAATATGAGCAGAAGCCAGATGAAAAAATGAGAATGAAATAATATTTCCTTTAGCAAAAGAAATTATATTACATAGATAAAGATGAGGGCATAGGCTGTATTTGGAGAATTGGCCTTCTTCATTATTTTATAGCTAGAAATTATTTTGTGGATAAAGTAGGGAATCATAAATAATGTTATAAACCATATTAAAGAGTTAGTTTACTATAAAAGTCAGTGGTAGAGGGGAGCCATCCAAATACTTCCAGGAGGTAAATGGATTAAGAAAATAGCCTCTTTACTAAAGTATTTTGAGAATTTTAGATAACACTTAGGCTGAGTTCTCCAGAGAAGATAAACCACTGAAGTATATATA
>NW_006921871.1:819425-838424 GCF_000298275.1 Orycteropus afer afer | reverse complement strand
GAGTCGGTCCCCAACTCATAGCGACCCCTCCTTGGGTTTCCGAGGCAGTATCACTACAGAAGTAAGATTGCCCAACCTTCCTTCCAAGGAGTGGCTAGTGGGTTTGAGCCGCCAGCCTTCTGGTTAGCAGTCAAGTGCCTAAGGCACTTGACTGGTGGGTGGTTCAAACCAACCAGCTACTACAGCTACTACATGGAATGAAGACTGGGCAATCTACTTCCACAAAGATTTACCTCCTCAGAAATCCAAAGGGGGTTGTTATGAGTTGGAATCAATGCAATGGCAGTGAGTTTGTTTTTTGGTATTTAACTCATGGTACACTTGCTGATGACAATTTTGGGTAAAGCAATTTTCATCATTAAATTTGACAAGAGAATGATATCTGGGATATATGAAGAATTTGTGCTCACCACCAAACAAGCAAAGCAAGAGAGAAAAAAAAAAAAAAGATATTATATGGTCAAATGATGTGAGTCACCAATCAGAGAAGGAAAAGATTGAAAGACTATCCAAAATATAGTAATCAGAGAAAGGCAAATAATGTAATAAGATATTTCTTTGTGTGATTAAAAGACTATCATTAGGAATGTGCACAAGTGTACATAGAAAACAATTTTAAACACTGCTGACAGAAGAATAGAGTGCCAGAAACCATTCAGAAAAGCAATCTGGCTTTACCTAAGGATGTTAATATGTGTAAATCATATCAGAATATCACTTTTGCTGGCATATTTCCCAGATAAACTTTTCACATATCAGAAAAGAATACTGGTATTTTTTTTTTTTTTTTTTTTTGTATTGGTGTTATTCTACTTGCAAGAAACTTATGGCACTTCATTGTCCATGATTAGGGGAATGTGCTAGAGACATGGAAAAAAAAATATGCTGTGTGTATACTATGAAGTAAAAAACAAGACTAGAGAAGAGCTGCTTCCTCAGAGTAGAGCTGATCTTAATGATGTGGATGCAGAAAGCTTTTGGGATCTATACTTACTGATGTGGTACATCTCAAGATGAGAAGAAACAGATACAAATATCCACTAATAATTGGAATGTAAAATGTACTAAGTTTGAATGTAAGAAAATTGGAAGTTGTCAAAAATGAAATGGGACACATAAAGATTGATATCCTAGGGATTAGTGAGCTAAAACGGGCTAGTTTTAGCCATTTTGAATTAGGCAATCATATGATCTACTATGCCAGGAAGCATCAAATTGACAAAGAATGGCATGTCATTCATCATCACAAATAATGTATCAAGGTCTATCCCAAAGTACAAAGCTGTCAGTGATAGGATAATATCCATACACCTATGAAGAAGACCAGTTAAAACTATTATTATTCAAATTTATGCACCAACCACCACAGCAAAAGCTGAGGAAATTGAAGATTTTAACTGACTTCTGAGTCTGAAGTTGACTGAACACACAATCAAGATGTGTTAATTATCACTAATGAATGGAATGTAAAAGTTGGGAACAAAGAAGAGTCACTAGTAGTTGGAAACTATGGCTTTGGTGAAAGAAATAATGCTGGAGATTGTATGATATAACTTTGCAAGATCAATGACTTGTTTGTTGTAAATATCTTTTTTTCAACAACACAATCAGCAGCTCTACACATGGACTTCACCAGATGGAGTACACAAGAATCAGATTGACTACATCTATGGCAAGAGGCCATGGAGAAGGTCAATAACTTTGGCAAAACAAGGTCAGTAGTTGTTTGTGGAACAGACCATCAACTGCTCATATGCAAGTTCAAGTTGAAGCTGAAGACAATTGTCCATGAGAGCCAAAATATGACCTTGTTTCTATCTCTCCTGCATTTAGACACCATCTAAAGAATAGATTTTATGAATTGAACACCAATGACTGAAAACCAGAGGATTTGTGGGATGACATCAAGAACACCATTCATGAAGAAAGCAAAAGGTCATTAAAAAGACAGGAAAGGGGAGTTCCAGTAAGATGGAGGACTAGGCAGACAAACCACACAGATTCACTTCAACAAAGAAAAGGAGAACCACATAACACAGACACAAAAGATAATCCTGGAGCCCTGAACTATGAAAAGCAGGATACAGATGTGGACTAAACTCCAACTAGTAGAAGAACTTGCATGAAAACTTCAAAAAAGGAAGGCCTATGGAGCTGTGGTCTGTCCATGATCCTAATGGTATGAACAGCTTGGATACTGCCAACTGGCATAAGGACCTAAGAATTAACCTAAAAATCAGCCCTGCTAGCCAGGGGCTGCAGGGAGGACTGCACTGGTGGCTGGTGAATAAAAGGGGAAGCAGTGAAGAGGGAGATGGGATTCCAGTGACCTAAGAGTAAGCTCCACTTACCAGGAACCACAAGGACATTTTGGATTCAAATGACTGGAAAAGTTCTAGCTTTCAGCTTTTTCTCTATTGCCTTTTCCTGATTCTCATTTTTTTTTCTTTTTTGTGGTTAACCCATTCTTTGCTTTTCTTTTTGTATTTTTCCCATTTTTTCTTTTTTATTCTCCTACTCTACCTCTTTCCTCTTATTGCCCCCTCCCCAGATATAGTTTTTCTTTTCTGTTTTCTTATTTTTTGGTGATTGTTCCTGTGTGTTTATGTGATATGATTTTTGTCCACTTGCTTTTACTTTTTTCATTTTTTTATCATTGTTTTTGTCTAACTGAATATGAAACAGCAACCATGCCCATATTATGCAACCACACATGCACCTCCTGGAGCTCCTCTTAGTGAGTGAGAGCCACCACTTCCTTCACCCCCTACTGGCCAATGATAAATGCCCACCAAGAACAGCCTGACTTACCCTTAACTGCTCTACAGAGTTAAAAGAGATCTAAATAAAACAACATTATGATGTCTCAGAGACAACAGACCATCACAGTCACCACAAAGAAGGAAGATAAAGTGGTAGAATAAAAGGAGCAGGATACAGAATCAGAACACATCTCTGAGGAAGAAGCAGCATTGGAACTCCCTGATATGGAATTCAAAAGAATTCTACTTAGATATCCTCAAAGGATTGAGAGACAGATCAAGGAAAAAACTGATAAAATTAAGGAAAACAGAACAAACTCAAACAAATTCAGAAGAAAATACAAGAACAAAATGGCAACACAAGTGAAAAATTAGAAATGATACAAAATGTGGGAACTCTGGTGGCATAGTACCTAAGGCATTTGAGTGCTAACAAGAAAGCTAGCGGTTCAAACACACTAGCCACTCCTCAGAAGGAAGATTGGGCAATCTACTTCCACAGTGATACTGCCCTGGAAACCCAAGGAGTGTTTGCTATGAGTTGGATCCAACTCAATAGCAGTGAGATACAAAATCTACTGATAGAAATCCATAAGATCAATACTAAATTATCAGAAATAGATAACTTTGAAAGAGCAAAGGAATAGAACTGAATCAATGGAAGAGAGAATTAATGAGATTGAATAACTGAAAACTTCTTTGGAAAGGGACAAATCAGAAACAAAATGAAAGGGATAAATCAAAACAAAATGAAGAAAGCCTAAGGTTCATGTGGGATACCACCAAAAGGAATAATCTACATGTAATTGGAGTTCCAGAACAGGAAGATAAAAAGAAAACCATTGAGAAAATTGTCTAAGATTTGTTGGAAGAGAGCTTACTTAATATGATGAAAGATGAGAATATATCCCTTCAGGAAATCCAACAAACCCCAAACAAGTTAGACCCAAAAGAAAATCAGCAAGACATATCACCATCAAACTCACCAAAACCAAAAATAAAGAATCCTGAAAGCACCACAGGAAAAACAGTTACCTACAAAGGACAACCAATAAAAATAAGCCCTGATTTCTCAGCAGAAACCTTGCAAATGAGAAGGCAATGGGATGGTATATATAAAACACTGACAGAAAAAAATTACCATCCAAGAAATTTTTACTCAGTAAAATTGTCCCTCAAATATGATGGTGAAATTAGGAGATTTCCAGATGAGCAGAAATTAAGGGAATTTGTTAAACCAGACCATCTGTACAAGAGATACTAAAGAGAGTTCTTTCAACAGAGAAATAATAATAACAAACAACAAGTGACCATTAATAGACCAGATGACATAACACAGAAACTAACACAGCTATGGAAGTATCCAAAGTCAAATAAGCTTGTAAGATTCTAAACAGGGAAGCAGAGACATCAATTGGCAAATGAGGACAAATACAAATCAAAAAGAGGGAAAAAAACTGTGTAGTTACAGAACTTCTAAATGGTGAGGAAGTAAAGAGACTTGCAAGATAGAATGCACCATTCTAAACTCAGGGAAAAGATTATAAATCACAAGGTAACCTCAATGAAAAATATTAAACCTTCACATCACAATAAAAAAGACAAGCACAAATATTTAGCAAATACTAAAGAATAGCAACAAAGGAAATGATAATATGATTCATAAACATAGTGAGCTCATCAAACAAAATTATATGGAACAAAGAAACCAATAACACCATAAAAAACACATAACAAAATGACAGCAACCAATTCATACTTGTCATTAGTTACACTGAATGTCAATGGATTAAATGCACCATTCAAGAGAAGGAGAGTTGCAGATTGGATAAGAAAACATAACCCATCAATATGCTGTTTACAAGAAACATATCTCAGAGAAACAGACAAAAATAGACTAAAAATCAAAGGTTGGAAAAAAATATATCAAGCAAATGGCAACCATAAAAGAACAGGACTGGCAATAATAATTTCTGATCAAATTGACTTTAAGACAAAAACTACCATACGAGACAAGGAAGGACATTATATAACAATTAAAGGATCAATTGAACAAGAAGATATAACTATAATAAATATCTATGGACCCAATGAAAGAGCCCCAAAATATATAAACCAGACTGTAACAGAATTGAAAAGGAAAATAGATGATTCCACAGTCATAGTAGGAGATTTTAATATACCATTTTCAATGAAAGATATAACAATTGGAAAGAAACTCAACAAAGAGGCAGAGGAGCTAAACAACACAATCCCCCAACATAGCCTTATAGACATCTACAGAGCACTTCACCCAACAATACCACAATATACATTCTTTTCCAGTGCACATGGAACATTCTCCGTGATAGACCATATGTTAGGCAATAAAGCAAGCCTTAATAAATTTAAAAACACTGAAAAACAGCAAAGCACCTTGTCAGATCACAATGATATCAAATTAGAAATCAACAATACGAAGATCAATATAAAAAGTGCAAACACATGGAAACTGAACCTTAAAAATGACTGGGTAATAGAAGAAATCAAAAATGAAATTAAAAAATTATTTGATTCAAATGAGAATGAAAACACAACATACCAAAATCTCTGGGACACAGCAAAAGCAGTGATCAGAGGCTAATTTATAGCAATAAATGCACACATCAAAATAGAAGAAAGAGCCAAAATCAACACTTTAGGCCAACATCTCCAAAAATTAAAAAAGAACAGCAAGAAAAGCCTACAGTCACCAGAAAAAAAGAAAATAATAAAGATTTGAGCAGAAATCAATGAAACAGAGAATAGAAAGACAATAGAAAAAAATCAAGACCAGAAGTTGGTTTTTTTTGAAAAACTTAAAATTGACAAACCACTGGCAAATTTAACAAAAGAAAAGAGTGAGAGAATACAAATTAACGTTAATAAGAAATGAAATGGGCGTCATCACAACAGAACCAACTGAAATAAAAAAGGATAATATCAGGATATTATAAAGAATTGTACTCCAACAAATTTGAAAATCTAGAAGAAATGAATAGATTTCTAGAAACACACTACTTACCCAATGTAACACAGATTGAGGTGGAAAAGTTGAACAGACTGGTAGTGAAAAAAGAAATTGAACAGGTCATAAAAAAATTACCAACAAAAAAAGAAGTCCTGGCTCAGATGGTTTCATCAGGGAATTCTACCAAACTTTCAGAGACAAACTGACACCAATCCTACTCAAACTATTCCAAAGCATAGAAAAAGATGGAATCCTTTTATGAAGCAAGGATAATTTGACACCCAAGCCAGGAAAAGACATCACCCAAAAGGAAAACTACAGACCAATACCCCTAAAGAATATGACAGATGCAAAAATCTTCAACAAAATCCTCATTAATAGACTCCAACAACATATTAAGAAAATAATTCATTATGACCAACTGGGGTTTATATCAGGTATGCAAAATGGTTCAACATTAGGAAAATAATCAACATCATTCCATCATATAAATAAAACAAAGGAAAAGAATCACATGATCATTTCAATCAATGCAGAAAAGGCATTTGATAAAGTCCAAAATCCATGCCTGATCAAAACTCTCAGCAAAATAGTAATAGAAGGGACATTCATCAACATAATAAAGGGCATATATGAAAAACTAACAGCCAGCATTATTCTCAAAGCAGAGAGACTGAAACCATTCCTATTCAAACAGAACAAGGATGCTCTGTATCACTACTTCTAGTCAACATTGTATTGGAAGTCCTAGACAGGGAAATGAGGCAAGAATGGGAAATCAAAGACATCCAAATTGGTAAAGAAGAAGTCAATCTAACCCTATTTGTTGATGATATGATCCTATACCTAGAAAACCCAAGTTGTTGTTGTTATTATGTGCAGTCGAGTTGGACCTGACTCATAGTAAACCCTTCTTGGGTTTCCGAGGAAGTATCACTACGGAAGTAGATGCCAATCCAAGAGACTCAGTAAACAATCTCCTGGAACTAATTGAGAGATTTAGCTTTGTGGCAGGATACAAGATCTACATACAAAAATCAGTTGGATACTCTACAACAGCAAAGAGATTGCTGAAAAAGAAATAAGGAAATCAATACCATTTACAATAGCTACTAAAAATAAAATAAAATATTTGGGAATAAATCCTACCAGGGACACAAAAGGCCTGTACAAAGAAATCTATAAAAGACTACTTCAAGAAGCCATAAGAGATCTACATAAATGGAAGAACATCCCATGCTCAAGGATAAGGTGATTGAAAATTGTGAAAATGTCAGTTCTACCCAAAGCAATCTATAGTCAATGCAATCCCAATACAGATCCCATCAACATTCTTCAAGGATATGGAAAAACCAATTATTAACTTTGTATGGAAAGGAAAGAGACCTTGAATAAGCAAGCACTATTGAAGAAGAACAAAGTAGGAGGTCTCACACTTCTGGATGTCAAAACCTACGATACAGCCACAGTAGTCAAAACTGCCTGATATTGGTACAATGACAAACACATAGAATAATGGAATAGAATTGTTGTTTTCGGTTTTTGTTATGTGATCTTGAGTCGGACTCGATTCATAGTGACCCCTCCTTGGGTTTCCGAGGTGGTATCACTACGGAAGTAGGTTGCCCAACCTTCTTTCCGAGGAGTGGCTAGTGGGTTTGAACCGCCACCCTTCTGGTTAGCAATAAAGTGCCATTGACCTATGGTCAGTTGATCTTTGACCAAGTGCCAAAATCCATTAAATGAGGAAGAGATTGTCTGTTTAACAAATGGTACTGACAAAACTGGATATCCATTTGCAGAAAAATTAAACAAGATCTGTACCTCACATCATAAACAAAAACTAACCCCAGATGGATCAAAGACTTAAATATGAAACCTAAAACTAGAAAGTTCCTCAAGGAAATACTAGGGGCATATTTAGGGGCTCTAATATGTAGCATAAATAGACTATCAAGCATAACACAAAAATATACAAACAGCAGAAGATAAACTAGATCCATTGGACATTCTTAGAATTAAATTTTTATGTGCTTCTAAAAATTTCTCCAAAAGAGTCAAAAGAGAACCTACAGTTTTGGAGAAAAAAAAATTGGCAGTGAGATATCTGAAAAGGGACTTATCTCTAAACTTTACAGAAAACTCCAACAGCTCAACAACAAAAAGACAAAAATCCAATTAAAAAATGGGCAGAACACATGAATAGACACTTCACCAAAGAGGATATTCAGGCAGCCAACAAACACATGAAGACATGCTCACAATCATTAGCCATTAGAGAGATGCAAATCAAAACAATAATGAGATACCATCTTGCTGCAGCACTAATGGCAAAGTTCAACAAGATAAAAAATAAACAAATTCTGGTGAGGATGCAGAGAGATCGGGTCTCTCACACACTGCTGGTGGGACTGTCAAATGATACAACCACTGTGGAACACAGTGTGAAGATTCCTTAAAAAGTTGAAATTAGAACTAGCATTTGACCCAGCAATTCCATTAGTAGGTATATGTCCTAAAAATGTGATAGCCAGGGCAAAAACAGATATATTCACACCCATGTTCATTGCAGCACTATTTGCAGTAGCCAAAAGATGGAAACAACCTAGGTGCTCATCAACAGAAGAATGCATAACCAACCTATGGTACACAGACACAATTGAATACTATGCAACCTTAAAGAATAATGTAGAATTGGCAAAACATCAATAACTTTGATGAACCTGGAAGACATTATGCTGAGTGAAATAAGTCAATCACAGGAGGAGAAATATTGTATTAGCCTGTTATTGTAAAACGTCAAGGAAAGGTTTATATATGGAAGGAAATTTTATTTGTTGGTTACCAGGGGTGAGAGGGGAGGGGAGTGAACACTGTTAGATAGGTAGAGACAAGTATTGATTTGGGTGAAGAGAAGGGCAGTGTACCAAATATGCGTGATCAACACAGTGGCACTGAGGAAGAGGAAGACAGAGAGAGGTGCATGGGAGGTACAGACAACAAAGATGAACCCTTTTGCACATACAGTTGTCAGTGAAGACAAACATGGATATATGAGTGGATAGATGTGTGCATAGGCTGAACTGTTAAGTATGTCTATGCAGCGGAGAGTGTGCCCAATACCATGCATAGGGTTGGCAGACAATATTTCTACAAGTATATTTGTATGTTTTGTAAGAATTCCCAGATATATGGTAGAACTGGCTGACAAAGGGCAAGTTTGTAGTCACTTCTTGGCTGTACCCAGTACTCAGAGGGAGTGAGTAGTTGGACCTGTGGTCTTGGGACCATAGTCACGGGGGACTTAAAGCTCAATTGGCATAACATAATACTCTAAACATCATTCCACATCCTATTTTGGTGAGTAGCAGTTGGGATATTAAAAGCTTGCAAGAGGCTATCTAGGTGTAATGATGGGTCTCTCCTCATCCACAGCAAAGAATAATAATAATAAAAATAAAATAAAAACACATGAAACAATTAGTCCAAGCAATTAGTACACCATGCAATCGTCAGCCTATTGGACTATGCGACCAGAACTAGATGGTGCCTGGCTACCACTGTCAACCACTTGGAGTGGGATTTCTGTAGGAGATCCTTGAGAGAGTGGGAGAACAATGAGGAACAAAACAAAAAATTATTAGGAAAAAAAAGGATAGGGCTAGGTGGTCTGAAAGAGCCTGGTGGAACCACTGAGACTATGGTCCCTAGCTGCCCTTTAGGTCTGGAATTGAACCCACTCCTGTGGTTTCCAGCCAAACAAAAGACAGGCAAATGAGCTGAACATTTACATTAGGTAGGTACACTCCTTGGAGAGATCAATCCTAGGAGAATAGAAGCTGCTATATTCACAGGGAGACAACTTGGGGGGCAGGAGTGCATGGGAGGAAAGGACACAGAGAAAAGATAACAATGGAGTGGAAATAGGAGGGTAGCTGTTTCATTGTGGGAAATTTTAGTCAATGTCATGAGACAAAGTGTACATGAGCTGCTGTATGGAAAGTGAACATGCAATATAAACTCTCAGACAAATCACAATAAAAATAAAATAAAAGACAGAAAAGGAAGAAAAAACTGAAATGGATGTCAGAAGAGACTCTGAAACTTGCTCTTGAATGGAGAGTAGCTAAAGCAAGTGGAAGAAATGACAAGATAAAAGAGCTGAACAGAAGATTTCAAAGAGCAGCTTGAGAAGGCAAAATCAGTTATTATAATGAAATGTGCAAAGATCGGGTTTAGAAAACAAAAGGGAAGAACACACTCGGAATTACTCAAGATTAAAGAACTGAGCAAAAAAATTTAAGCCTTGAATTACAATATTGAAAGGCTCCATAGGAAATACATTGAATGATGCAGGAAACATTAAAAGAAGATGGATGGAATACACAGAGTTACTATGCCAAAAAGAATTGGTAGATGATCATCTATTTCAGGAGCATATGATCAAGAACCAATGGTACTGAATGAAGATGTCAAAGCTGCATTGAGGGAATTGGCAAAAAAAAAACAAGGCTCTGGAAATTGATGGAACACCCATTGAGCTGTTTCAACAAACAGATACCAAGCTGGAAGCACTCATTTGGCTATGCCAAGAGATTTGGAAGACAGTTGCCTGGCCAATTGACTGAAAGAGAACCATATTTGTACCCATTCCAAAGCAAGGTGATCTCACAGAATGTGGAAATCATCAAACAATATCATTAATATCACATGCAAGTAAAATCTTACTGAAGATAATTCAAAATGGTTGCAACAGTATATCGACAGAGAACTTCCAGAAATGCAAGCTGGATTCAGAAGTAGATGTGGAACATAGCTGATGTCAGATGGATCCTGGCTCAAAGCAAAAAATACCAGAATGAAGTTTACTTGTGTTTTATTGACTATGCAAAGAAATTCAATTGTGTGGATCATAACAAATTGTGGGTAACATTGAGAAGAATGGGAATTCCAGAACACTTAACTGTACTCATGAGGAACCTGTACATAAACCACGAGGCTGTCATTTGAACAGAACAAGGGGATACTGCATAGTTTAAAATCAGGAAGGGCGTGTGTCAAGGTTGTATCATTTCACCATAATTATTCAATCAATATGCTGAGCAAATAATCTGAGAAGCTGGACTATATGAAGAAGAACATGGTATCAGAATTGGAGGAAGGCTCATTAACAACCTGTGATATGCAAATGATACAACTTGGCTTGCTGAAGGTAAGGATGACTTGAAGCACTTGCTGAGGAAGATTAAAGACTACAGTATGGGTTACACCTCAATATAAAGAAAACAAAAGTTCTTACAACTGGACCTATAAGCAGCATCATGATAAATGGAGAATACATTGAAGTTCTTAAAGACTTGGCTGAATAATCATTGCCAAAGGAAGCAGCAGTCAAGACATCAAAAGGCATATTGCCTTGGGCAAATCTATTGCAAAAGACCTCTTTCAAGTGCTGAAGAGCAAAGATATCACCTTGAGGACTAAGAAGTGCCTATCCCAAGCCATGGTATTTTCAATCACCTCATATACATAGAAGAGCTGGACAATGAATAAGGAAGACTGAAGAGGAGTTGACGCTTTTGACTTGTGGTGTTGGAAAAGAATGCTGAAAGTACTATGGACTGCTAAAAGAACTAGCAAATCTAGTGCAGCCTGAATGTTCCTTGAAAGCAAGAATGGCCAGACTTTGTCTCACTTACTTTGGTCATGTTGTCAGAAGCGACCATTCTCCAGAGAAGGTGTCATGCTTGATACACTGGAAGCTCAGCAAAAAAATGGGAAGGCCCTCAACAAGATGGATTGACACAGTGGCCACAGTGATGGGCTCAGGTATTGTAGGGATCATGAGGCTGGCACAGAAATGGGCAGTGTTACACTCTGTTGTACATAAGATCGCTATGTGTCGGGACATAACAACAACAGCAACAATATACAATGAAGTAATTGGGTACAATGGAATACAACAAAATGAACAGATCATAAAAATGGTTGAAATGAAAATAAGTAAATAACTAAAATGAAGTTTAGACTCCATTGTTTATGGATATTAAAATCATGCGAAAAACCTCATGCATATGCATGTAAGGACATGTATAAAACTTTGTTAGAGAGTATGAACATGAGGGAGAAGGCTAACACAGTGAGGAGTAGATACAAAGGGGAACATTAAATAAATTGGTTAATGAGAAACCATGAGTTGAAAGTGGTGATTTACTATGAAAGCATATTATGGCTTATTCAATTCTAATGCTCAAAATATGAAGGTGGAAAAAAGTTGATCAATTCAACAAAAGCCTGGGGAGAAGAAAATCAAAAAGAAAGTAAGGAAAGGAGGATATGCAAAAAACCACAAAATTATATATCACAAATTTCTACTTATTACAGTGAGAGGGTAATAGATGTTAGGTGCACCATCCTATTTTAAATAACTTTAAGAAACCTGGAAAATTAATTGAAACAATATTTTTTAGACAGTGGACAATAGAGAGCATAAGACAATTATCCTTAAGAGATGGGACTCCATGAGGTGAGTCTTAAAATTGTCACAGTTGTAGAGAATTCCCAGACTGTCGCAGCAGCAGTGAAAATTGCAATAGACATGGCATTCTTCCTGAATTGAGGAGAAGGAGCAGAAAGGAGGCTGGAATTTCTTCAATGACAAAACTAAAAAAAAAAAAAAAATTAAAGGGACACAATAAAAGAAAAAAAAAATATCATGGTAAAATCAAGTATTTATCATTCAGTTAAAAAGCTACTGGTCACGGAATGAAGCACTAAAATGAAATCCATGATTAGAAGAAAAACTGTCCATAGAAGTATATCCCACAATTTCACAAGTGGCAGAATTGGTAGAATCATACATTAAACAGCTGTTATAAATAACACTTTGGTGTTCATAATTGTTAAGGGCAGTATAAATATGTTAAGGTGAGACAGGGATTATATAAAAAGATCTAAATTTAATCTTCTGTAGATAAGTAGGCAATTTCTAAGGTCAAAAATGAATGGAAGGAGATTCATGGCAGATTACACATTGAAGAAAACAAAATTAGTAAACTTGAAAAGATAGTAATAGAAACTACCAATATTGTAACATAGGAAAAAAAATATTAAACGAAAATATTAACAGAGCATCAGTCTGTAAGAGAATACTATAATTGGCCTCTAAAATATAAATGGACACTCCACAAAAGAATGAGGTTGCAGAAAATATATTGAAAGAAAAATAGATGAGAATTTTCAAGTTAGATGAAAACTTCAATTCTTCTGATCAAAGTTCAACAAATTCCAAGCCACAAAAGAAGAAAATTACATCTTGATGCATTATAATCAAAATAATTTAAATAATAGAAAGAGATTTTGAAAAGCAAACAGAGAAAGTAGACATATTAAAGAGTTAGTTGACTATAAACAGACATCTTACAGAAAATAATCCAAAGGTATTTATGAGATCAGGTGTCTCATTAGAAACGATAAACAACAGTAGAGCAAAATGTTTAACATAGTGAGGATGAAAACCATTACCCTAAAATTCTGTACCCAGTGAAGATACTTTTGAAAGCCAAGCTAAAAGAATATCTTTATTACTAGCACATATGCATTGTAAGAAAAGTACCTAAGAGAAAAATGATTCCAAAAGATATCTGTATAGCACGATCAAATAAATAGTACCAAAAACTACAAATATGTAGTGACTATATAAGAACTTTCACCATTAAGTATGTTGTTAGATATGAGTTTTTCATGGATATTGTTTCCAATTGAGGAAATCCAATTCTGTTCTAGTTTGTTCAGTATTTTTCATCAGGAAAGAACATTAGACTGTCAAATACTTTTTCTGCATCTACCAAGATGTGATTTTTTTTTTCTCTTCATTCGATTAACTTTGTGCATTACATTTAATGTGATTACTGAAGGCAGAAATTATTTTGCCATATTGCTATTTTTTACTTGTCTTATATCTCCACTTTTTTTTTTGTTTGTTTCTGAATCCCTTCCTTATTATTATTTGTTAAAGTAGATATGTTTAAGTATGACATTTAATTTTTTTGTCATTTATTTTACTATATACATTTGAGTGATTGTATTAATGGTTGTCACGGGGACTATAATTAATGTCTTAACTTTCAACAACCTTGTTGTTGTTGTCATTATGTGTCGTAGAGTCCTACCTGACTCATAGTGACCCCTCCTTGGCTTTCCGAGGCGGTGTCACTACAGAAGTAGATTGCTCAACCTTCCTTCTGAGGAGTGGCTGGTGGGTTTGAACCACCAGCCTTCTGGTTAGCAGTCAAATGCCTTAGGCACTATGCTACCATAGCTCCTTTCAACAACCTAGTTCATCTTAATACCAATTAGTACAAAAACTTTGCTCCCATATAAATCTATTTCCCATTCTTATATTGTTATTTTCACAAATTACATCTTTATATAACATGTACCCATTCACATAGATTTGCAATTATTTTTCATATTTTCTGTGTAAATAATGATGTACAAAGAATAATTACATGTGAAACCATGATAAAATTAATGTTTATGTTTATTTACATCTTTACTTATGTTCTTATTTCTTCATATAGACTCATGTTTTTGTCTAGAAATTTATTACATCTGGATACACTTCCTTTAGCATTCCCATTAGGACAGGTCTATTACTGACAAATTATTCCAGTTTTTATTTATCTTAGAATGTTTTAATTTCTCATTTCTTTTTGGAAAATAGTTTTGTTGGGTATAGAATTTTGGTTGACAGTTTTTTGTTTTGTTTTGCTTTTTCTTTTGGTTTACTTTTCTTTTAGCACATTGACTATATCATACAACTCTCTTCTGGCCCATGTATTTTCTGATAAGAAATTGCATGTTTATCCTATTGAGGATCACATGTATGTGATGAGATGTTTTTGTTTTTTCTTTCTTTCTTTTACTTACTTAGATTCTTTTTGTTTTTTGCTATTATAACACAGTTTTGTTGTGGGAATATAAATTTATTCTATTTGGAATTCATTGAGCTCTTGAGATGTGTAGAATAATGTATTTTATCAAATTTGGGGATTTTTGTCCATTATTTATTTCAATATTCTTTCTTCCCCTCACTCTTTGTCATATCTTGCTGAAAGCCCTATTATGCATATGTTGGTACACTTCTTGTGCCCTGAAGTTTCATGCAAGTTAAAATAAACAAGCACAATATTTTGAGAATTAGATTTTTCTGTTCCCTAGGGTATCATTTCTTGTACTAGGAAAGCTGATTAATATTTTCAAGACCACCTCTGATCTAGGGACATGGGAATGAGACCAACATAAGTTCATAAATGCCACAAAGATCTCTGTTCTTACCAAGATTTAGATGTTTTTCCTTGATTGTGTACCCCCCTGGTTGCTTTTGTTAAATTTTCAGAGTTCCAAATATGTTGATTCTGGAAATTTTTCTAGTTTATTCATTACTTTTATGGATGGATGAGTTTTTTGAGTTTCTTACTCCACAATTTTCTCTAATGTCCAGAACTATACCATTTCAAAATATGAAGGAATAATTGAGATTAGCTCAAGCCTCTTCATTCTCAGTATAAATAAGCTAGAATTAGAAATGCATAGTCTGGAGAAGTATGCTTTAGCACCAAAATGTGAATTATTTCAGACAATGAAGAGTCTAATCAAACACACACACACACACACATATATGTTTTAATACATACTTATAATCATTAAAGCTTAACTATCTTGCCAGAAGTTAAATCTCAGTACATTCTTATTTTTTTCTCCACCCTAAATCTCATTCTTTTTTTTCTTCCTATGTCTGTTTATGGCATCAGTATAAAATTGTTAACATCAACTTTGCATTTTCTTTCTTCATCTCCTATAATTAATAGATTTTAATTAAACTATCAGTTTCATTTCCCAATACCATCACCCTAATTTAGATTTAATCCTCTCTTACCAAGTGCATTTCAGTGGCTTCCGAGTTATAGTCTACATATTCTATATCTATCGTGCCCTCCAGATGCTCTGGTAGCATAGTGCCTAAGGCACTTGACTGTTAACCAGAAGGCTGGTGGTTCAAACCCATCAGCCACTCCTCAGAAGGAAGGTTGGGAAATCTACTTCCGTAGTGATACCACTTGGGAAACCCAAGGAAGGATCGCTATGTGTCAGATCCAACTCGATGGCACATAACAACAACAACATCATGCCCTCCACTTATGCCTTCAAAAGTAGGCTTTTCTCTCTTTCATTCCAAAGTTATATTACCTAATTTTTATAAGACAACAATATAAAATGATTTTCTGATTCTCATATACTGTGTTTGCTACTATGTTTACTTCAAAAGTTTCTTTTAAATCTAACATCAGTGTTATCATTCATTCAATCTCCAATACCACGTGTTTAGGGGAGCTTTTCTACCTAAACCACATCTCTTAGCTCTACACTGCATATTTTTAATTAAGAAGAATGTTACCCTAGAAATCCTTTAATTATAGTCTTTAAACATACAGAATCACACTTCCCTGAAAGTTTTCTGAGTGCAAAGATCAGCCTTTACTTCTTTGTACACTTATCTGGTAACTTTTCAAGTGTTTTACATAAATTTGCCAATCAGTAAATGTCTGTTGAATTGAATTATATCTCTAGCATAAATTATTAAAATTTGGTTTTACATATTATTAAATTTATCACATATCATATGTTACATATCATATATTCAATTAGTCATGAATGTCCACAAATATTTGCTATTTGTTGCAAAGCTGAGAAAAATAAGAATGATTATTGGAAAGGGTGAAATATTTTTTGAGTAGAAAGGCCAAAGGAATTCCTCAATGAGCAATCCTACTTTATAGTCTGGAAAATATAGCAAGTGGTTTTCTTTACTTTATTCAAAAAAAGAGCCTGAGTTCCTTTATCAAATGGTCATGATTTTATGCAAATCATTGTAAATATTCACGTACTTTGAGGTTACTAGATGACTGTTTTATAAAATAAACCACCACCACCCCAATGCCCAAATTATATTTTCCAGCAGTCCCTGGCTTACAAACATCTGACTTACATACAACCCATAGTTATGAGCAGATGCCTGTAAAGCATATTATGTTTAAAATTTGAGGTACATACAATGGTTTGTCAAAACAAATGGGTTCTATTATCTTGCATACATCAAAATGTTATTGTTATTATTCTTAGAGATATTTTAGTATATCTGGGCATGTTTTGTAATGTTTTTATGTATAGACACAGTATATACTATATAATAAGACAAATATTTGACTAGTATTAGATATGGACTCTACCTAACTGTTGCAATTTACATACAAACGTGACTTACAGGCAGACTTAGGAAAAGAACTTATTCATTATGTGGGGACTGCCGATAACTGAAATTTTATTCACTCTAGGATTAGGGTTATTTTGTGACACTTACCTCTCTCCTCAATCACAATAAATATTTATTTCCTTGCTTTTAGTCAAATGACTGTAAATGCCCTTTGAGTGGATATTTTTCTTCACATCCCTAGACTGAGTTTTTGTTAGAATGTAAGCCACGCCTTTCTTAATGCTTTAATATTCTTAGTAATTACTCCACAAAGTGCTATTATAGTTCATTCCGCTCTATGTTTGCAATAGAGAGAAGACACCGATTAATTAACTCCAATTTTATTTGTCAGGTTTCATCACTAATACAGAATATATTACAAGTCTTGAAGGGGTCATTTTTAAAGAGCTCTCCATCTAAATTTCTTATTGTGCATGCCTAGATATGACTCATCATTTCTGTGGTCCTCTCGACACTGAATGGGATCCGAAGACAGAAAGCTCGGTTCCTGGTGGCAGCTCTATCATATCCATATTATGCAGTATCATTGTAACTTTGATCATCACACTTTGAACTTTCTCAAGAACTTTTATAGCTGTTATGCTACTCATTTGATTCTTAGAAAACCAAATGAAACAGATGAAATAGATATGAGAAAACTGAAATCACAGATGTTAGATGAGTTACCTAAGTTTAGTCGCAGAAACCAGTTCTCCTGATTACTTGTTCTTTCCTGTTGTTATAAAACTGTGCTGCAGTCTTTGGCTGATCATAATCTTCCTGGGCAAAAACTCTATTTTTGTAATGAATTCAAAAGCACTCAAAAGCATGAGAAAATATCCCTCCCTTATCCCCATCAACCAACTTCTAATAAACTTTAAATAACTCTTTCTATTTTTAATTCCAAGGAAAGTTATATTCAAAACTATGAAAATAACAAAATTATCTGTGGTGTTCAGACTACTCAGGTTACAACATTTGATCCCACTTCCTGATATCTTAGTCTACCCGAGTAGATACTAATCTTGATATATATATACACACACACACACACACAAATGACCTTTATTATATAATACTTCAGATTCTAGTGTTCTGATCATTTGAAAGATTTACTAGTAAGACTATCTATGTATTTATGTATATGGAAATACAATCCTCCAAAAAAAGATGATAAGTTTAGCAACTTCCCAAATACCTCAGATCTTAGTAGAATTTTCTACTGTGAGCCAAATTGTTCCGTAGGGTCTCTCTCATTACTTTTATGTAATGTAATCAGCTTTATACCCATGGGAACAACTTGCTAGATATGTGCAATCAGAGAGAAATTAAAAGCAGGGTGTGCTTCCAAGTATCAAAGAGTAAATGGCTAGCAGATATTTGCATAGAATTTTTATTCTCAATGACCTTTACATTCTCTTAAAGAGCTTAAAGAATTAGAGTTCAATTTTTGGATATAATATTTTTGTCAGATAAACCTTAACTCCAGTTGATATCTTTCCTTGAGCAATTCACATCAACAGAGCAGGTTGGAATTTAGTGTTACAGCTGTGTTTTTAAAACTATCTCATCACCTTTTTATTGTGTTGAAATGATCTTGATCCATGTTTTTTTTTTTTTTCCTCCCTCTTTATGGGAATTTGATGGTGTAGTCAATAACAATATCATCACTAATGTTCCTTGATGAGGAGAGACAGCTGTGTTCACCTACAGGTAGGATGTACCACGAAGAATTTAATTCAAACACATTCAATCTAATTAAGACATTGTACGGTGTATTTCTCCCCTACATCATAGAATAGTACAAGCAGTTCCAAACTGATTGCAAGATTATTGTACCTTTATTTACAAGTCAATATATTTATAAATTTTGAGTATAGAAATTTCTTTTTTTTTTTTTTTTTTTATTAGGATTTGGGTGAAGATTTACAGAG
>NW_006921871.1:800833-812093 GCF_000298275.1 Orycteropus afer afer | reverse complement strand
AAGATTATCTTCTTTGTCTGTGTTAATTGGTTTCCCTTTTCTTTGTTGAAGAGGGTCTGTGCAATCCTTCTGCCTAGTCCGCCATCTTGCCCCGCCTCTCTAGAAATTTCTTAATTACAGATTTTAAATTTAAAGAATTATTGTACTTCCCTACCCCACCTTAGGAACTCTGGTAGCATAGTGCCTAAGGCACTTGACTGCTAACCAGAAGGCTGGTGGTTCAAACCCACCAGGCACTCCTCGGAAGGAAGAATGGGCAATCTACTTCTGTAGTGATACCACTTCAGAAACCCAAGGAGGGGTTACTATGAGTCAGGTCCTACTTGATGGCACATAACAACAACAACAACTACCGCCCCTCAGGGATCTTGTTTTATTTCTCCATTTCTTTGTTTAAATCAAAGTTAGGTCCTATTTAGTGTCAGTCATTCTGGATAACTTTATATTGAGAAAAACAAGGTTCTTGGACATTGTATCATAAAGTCTGATTCCCTTAATCACACATCATCCTTAGGCAGAACTATTGCATGATAATTGGTTGTCCAGGAAATTTGTCTATGATCTCAATGAGACATACATTCATTGCTTACATTTGGAAAATGCTAGTCACTTATCTATTTACCTATTTGTCATATATTTTTTTTTCATTTGACTATCAACCCTTGAAAGAGCGCTGATCTCACAATGATTAAGCTCTTAGCTACCAAATGAAAGATTGTTTGTTCAAACCCATCTTGCAACTCCATAGGAAAAAGACCTGGCAATCTTTCCCATAAAGATTACAGTCAAGAAAGCCCTATGGGACAGGGCTTTCTACTCTGTCACATGGAGTCTTTATGAGTCAACAATTAACTAGATGGCAATAGCAGTAACATCAGCTCTTCATACAGTCTAATGTGCAGGTGTGTATTACAAGTGCTGAAGTCTACATTCCTCAACTCCTTTGTCAACTGGCCTCCGGTTAAGTTTTGTTAATATGAGACACGTCACAAAAACAAGCCATTTTGTTTCTGGAAGTGACAGTGATATTCAAGGATTCAAACACATGCTGCTCAGCACTTTCCAGTAGTTCTAGCACTGACTATGAATTAATGCAACTGATGAAAGTTGTTTGTAATTTCAAGGGTAGAAATGATGTCCTTACTTCAAGGTTCCATTTATCTTCTTAATATGTTTTTCCAAAACCATCTCCACTTTTCTCTGTTTTCAATCCTGCCAATTCCCTGTATTAAATTCATATCTTTTTGGAATACTTAGAAACATTGTAATTTTCCAAATGGATTCTGGTTGATACAGTAATTATGACAATAATTCATCTCAGTTACTTGATCTTCAAAGATGGGACCTAGAGTGAGTTATCTTATTTGACTTGGCTTGCACATAATAATAACCTTATTGCCAGTGAAAAATGGGATAATATAAATGCATGCAGGAGCTCTGGTAGCATAGTTCCTAAGGCACTTGACTGCTAACCAGAAGGCTGGTGGTTCAAATCCAACAGCCACTCCTGAGAAGGAAGGCTGGGTAATCTACTTCCATACTGATACTGCTTTGGAAACCCAAGGAGGGGTTGCTATGAGTTGGGGCCAACTCCACAGCACATAACGACAACAATAATAAATATATGTAATAACAAAAGATGTTTAACTTTTTTTCTCGGTTTGCTTGGGTACCACTTGAAGACAAATGTTTGAGAAACTAATTGGTTGTTTCAATTGACTATTATAGTGAGGATAATGCCCAATCTTCCTTCCACTCCTCAGAAGGAAGGTTAGGCATTCCTACTTCTGTAGTGATACTGCCTTGGAAACCCAAGGAGGGGTTGCTATGAGTTGGGGCCAACTCCACAGCACATAACGACAACAATAATAAATATATGTAATAACAAAAGATGTTTAACTTTTTTTCTCGGTTTGCTTGGGTACCACTTGAAGACAAATGTTTGAGAAACTAATTGGTTGTTTCAATTGACTATTATAGTGAGGATAATGTTTTAAAAACATTGGTATGTCAAATTCTGATTGATAAATATCTCAAAACTCCTCAGAAGGAAAATAACAAGTTCAGGTTTTAAAATTTTAGCAAATGTCACAAAACAGAGTGAGTAATCTTATGATTCATCTAAAAGAATGTCTTTTCTTATAGTAAGACTAATGAAGCTAAATTTCAAACTCAAAACTTTATTCTGTGTGAGACAGAATTAAAATGTAAGTTGATTCATAAACTTAACACTTTTATTAAAAATTAGGAAATTATTGGCAAGCAATGGGACACTGAAAAAATTAATGAAGAATGAAGGCACTTGTGAGGACTTAGATAAATCTGACAAAATAAAACACTCAAATACCCTGTACCTTCTCTTCCAGAAAACCAGGAATATAACTCCAGTTTTTTCTGAAGATCCTGGGCTTTCCTCCTTCTGAATATCTAATATATCTCAATACAATGGCATCACCTGTCAATTTACCTTTCATAGGAATAGAAAATCTGTTCAGTCTTATCCTTACTACCTGTTCTTGATTCCAGACTCAAAATTAGAGTCAGACTACAGTATGCTTGGTCTAAAGAGTCAATAGCCTCAAAATTAGAGTCAGACTACAGTATGCTTGGTCTAAAGAGTCAATAGCAGAGTCTGAGTCATGAAGACATAGCTTATCCATATATATATATATATATATATATATATATATATATATATATATATATACACCAAAGCATTATATATACCAATATATATATTCACCAAAAATGAAACTCACTGCCATTGAGCAGATTCTAGCGCATAGCAACCCCCATTGGGTTTCCAGCACAGTAAATCTTTATGAAAGTAGATTGCCTCATCTTCCTTCTGTGGAGTAGCTGTTTTGTTTTGTTTTGTTTTTAATATAAGTCTGGCCATTATCTCCTCCAAGGAGTATTTTGGTTGCACTTCCTCCAGGACAGATTTGTTTGTTCTTTTATCAGTCCATGGTACTCTTGGTATTCTTAGCCAACACCACAACTCAAAAGCATCCACTCTTCTTTGGTCTTCCTTACTCACTGTCCAGTTCTCACATGCAAATGTTGTTGTTGTTGTTGTTATGTGCCGTCGAGTCGGCCCCAACTCATAGCGACCCCTCCTTGGGTTTCCGAGGCAGTATCACTACGGAAGTAGGATTGCCCAACCTTCCCTCTGAGGAGTGGCTGGTGGGTTTGAACTGCCAGCCGTCTGGTTAGCAGGCAAATGTCTTAGCCACTATGCTACCAGAGCTCCCACATGCAAAATTTGCCACATGCAAATGAGGTGATTGAAAATATCATGGCTTGGGCTAGACACACCTTAGTCTTCAAGGAGATATCTTTGCTCTTCAGCACTTTAAAGATGTCTTTTGCAGCAGATTTACCCAGTGCAATACATCTTCTGATGTCTTTACTGATGCTTCCACTGGTGTTGATTGTAGAACCAAGTAATATGAAGTCTTTGAGAATTTCAAACTTTTCTCCATTTATTGTGATGCTCCTTGTTGGTCCAGTTGTGAGGATTTTGTTTTCTTTATATTGAGGTGTAATCCATACTGCAGAATGTATTCTTAAATCTTCAACAGTAAGTGCTTCAAGTCATCCTCACTTTCAGCATGCAAAGTCTGAGAATCACAGGTTGTTAATGAGCCTTTCTCCAATCCTGATGCCACATTCTTTTCCATATAGTCCAGCTTCTCAGATTATTTGCTCAGCATGCAGGTTGAATAGGTATGGTGAAAGGATACAGCCTTGATATACTTCCTGATTTTAAACCATGCAGTATCTCCTTATTGTGTTCAAATAACAGCCTCCTGGTCTATAAATGGGTTCCTCTTGAGTACAATTAAGTGTTCTAGAATTCCCATTCTTCTTAATGTTATGCATAATTTATTCTGATCCCCCAATTGAATGCTTTTGCATAGTCAGTAAAACATAAGTAAACATCTTTCTGGTATTCTTTGGTTTGAGACAAGGTCCATCTGGCATCAGCTATGATATCCCTCATTCCCCATCCTCTTCTGAATCCAGCTTGGATTTCTGGAAACTCTCTGTCAATACACTACTGCAACTGTGTTTTAATTATCTTTAGTAAGATTTTACTTGTTTGTGATATTAATGATAATATTTGATAATTTCCACATTCTGTAGGATCACCTTTCTTTGGAATAGGTACAAATATGGATCTCTTCCAGTCAATTGGCCAGGTAGCTGTCCTCCAAATCTCTTGGCATAGCCAAGTGAGTGCCTCCAGCACAGCACCTGGTTTTTGAAACATCTCAGTGGGTATTCTGTCAATTCCTGGAGCCTTGTTTTTTGTCAGTTCCTTCAGGGCAGCTTTGACATCTCCATTCAATACCATTGGTTCTTGATCATATGCCACATACTGAAATGGATGATCATCTACCAATTCTTTTTGGTATAATGGCTCTCTGTATTCCAACCATCTTCTTTTGATGTTTCCTGCATCATTCAACATATTTCCCATGGAGTCTTTCAATACTGCAATTTGAGGCTTATTTTTTTTTCTCAGTTCTTTCAGCCTGAGAAATGCCAAACATGCTCTTCCCTTTCAATTTTCTAACTCCAAGTCTTTGCACATTTCATTATAATAATTGATTTTGTCTTCTCAAGATGCTCTTTTAAATCTTCTGTTCAGCTCATTTATCTTGTCATTTCTTCCATTTACTTTAGCTACTCTTCATTCAAGGGCAAGGTTTAGAGTCTTTTCTGACATTCATTACAGTCTTTTCTTCCTTTCCTGCTTTTGAATGACCTTTTGCTTTCTTCATGGATGATCTTCTCACTATCACCCCCCAATTCCTCTGGATTTTGGTTATTGGTGTTCAATGTATCAAATATATTCTTCAGCTGGTCTCTAAATTCAGGAGGAATGTAATATAGGTCATACTTTGGCTCTCATAGACTTGTTTTTATTGACTTCATCTTCACCTTGAATGTGCATATGAGCAACTGATGGTCTGTTCCACGGTCAGCTCTTGGTCTTGTTCTGGCTGAAGATACTGACCTTCCCCATTGCCTCTTGCCACAGATGTAGTCAGTCTGATTCCTGTGTACTCTGTCTGATGAAGTCCACGTGTATAGCTGCTGTTTGTGTTGTTGAAAAGAGGTATTTGTAATGAATAAGTCATTGGTGTTGCAAAATTCTATCATGCAACGTCCAACGTCATTTCTATCACTGAGGCCATATTTTCCACTTACCAGTGATTCCTCTTTGTTTCCAAATTTTGCATTCCAATCACCAGTGAAAATGAACACATCTTGATTGTATGTGCAATCAATTTCAGACTGCAGAAGGTGGTAAAAATTTTCAATTTCTTCATCTTTGGCTTTGGTGTGTGGTGTGTAAATTTGAATAAAATTAGTATTTATTGGTCTTCCTTGTAGGCGTATGGATATTATCCTGTCACTGGCAGTATTGTACTTCAGGATAGATCTTGATACCTTCTTTGTGGTGATAAATGCCACGCCCTTTCTCTTCAATTTGGCATTCCCAGTTAAGGACAGAACTGGCTATTCTAAACTTGGCTAAGACACCATGAAACCTCAAAGATAAATTCCTTCTGCAGACCCCACACCCTCCCTGCCTTGAGAAACCTTAGAGATAAACTCCACTAGCAGACCCCACACCCTCCCCCATCTTGCGAAACCTCAAGGATAAGTTCCACTTGCAGGAACACCACCTCCCCCAACCCCCCCCCCCACCTCCCACCTTGTCAGAAACAAACCCACTTCCTGGAAACTGCGACTTTTGCAAAACCCCTTGTGCACCAGAGGTCCCTGTAAAAGAAGGCAACACTTCCCCCAGGCACAGTTCTGCTCTGCAACTGACATTGCTCACATTGCTCCTAGAGTAGTCCCTTATGGGCTTTTCTTCAATAAAGCCTGTTCTGATCTGTCGAGGTCCTGGCTGTTTTTCCTTCACTTATTTTCACTTTAACTTCTGAACTTCCTCACTTTCATAATAAATAGTGCCAAAACCCAGGACAGGGTTGAGACAGGGGCTGCTGCCCCTGTTCTGTCACCCCATCTTCCCTTTTTGTCCTCTTCCTTTCCTAGCCTACGGGTATCTCTAGGGAAGTGAGGGTTCCCGCTGAGCTCACTAGTAGGCTGAAGGGCTGCTGGAAAGCTACTGGAAGCCTCCCTCTCCCTGAAAGTAGGGCTTTTGTGACCTCATTATCATTGTCACGTGTGCTGTGCAAGGGTTATAATAGTTCTTTATCGGAAACCCTGATAACTCCCTGGGGGAAGTCAGAACCCTGAGCTTGGACTCACTATCTAAACTCCTCCTTTAACTTTTACCGACCTCTGTTGTTGTTGTTGTTATGTGCCGTCGAGTCGGACGCGACTCATAGAGACCCCTCCTTGGGTTTCCGAGGCAGTATCACTACGGAAGTAGGATTGCCCAACCTCCTTCCGAGGAGTGGCTGGTGGGTTTGAACCGCCAGTCTTCTGGTTACCGACCTCTAGATCTGGACAATTTGCCATTTCTCACCACGCAAACAACATCGGCCATTTATCAGTCCTCTTCAGGGCCAGATAAGTTCCCCCTTTGTCACCCCCTCTCACCCTCTCTTTCCTATTTGATTTCTGGTACCCCCCAGACAAGCTCTGTGGTGACCATCCGGTGTTTTATCACCTTCTGGACTCCGGGAGTCCCCCTTTGTCACTCCCCTCATCCTTTTCCTTATTTGATTGTCCCCCTTTGTCACCCCCTCTCATCCTCTTCCCTATTTGATGTCTGGTCCTCTGCCGAGGTGCCCTGCAGTGAACCTCTAGTGTTTTATCACCTTCTATACAGTGCCTAAGGCACTTGACTGCTCACCAGAAGGCTGGCGGTTCAAACCCACCAGCCACTACTCGGAAGGAAGGTTGGGCAATCCTACTTCCATAATGATACTGCCTCGGAAACCCAAGGAGGGTTCGCTATGAGTCAGGGCCAACTCAACGGCAAAACACCACCACCACCAACAACATACTCCAAGAGTCCCTCTCTGAAGTGAAGCTTTGGGAGACGTCCCCCTTCCCTGAGAGGGCCTGATCTTGCATGGAGAGTCAGTGAGGATGCTATCTGACAAGCCAGAGCCCTGGCTTTTTAACCTTCTCTACCTCTCTTCTTCCTTTCTTGTCCTCTCTGTTTCACAGTTTCCCAGGCATGGGAGCTTGTCTGTCTGCACCTTCACCTACCTCACCCCTCAGGTGCTTTTTCCAAAACCTCAGAACCTTGAATCTGGCCCCAGACATGAAACCCAAAATTCTCCTCTGACTATCTACTCATATTTGGCCTCAATACCAATCAGATAATGGTAGCCGATGGTCTAAATTTGGAACATTTGACCCAAACATCTTACAAGACCTTGATAACTTCCTCCACCGAAATGACAAATGGTCTGAGGTTCCCTATATCCAAGCCTTCTTTTATCTCCACTCTTGACCTTCAATCTGTAAATCCTGCTCCACTCTCCCACTTTTACCCCTTTTCCCAAAAACTTCTAAGAAACTTACCCCACCAGACGTCCCTCCCTCCCATTCCCCCTTCGGCCCTAACTTTCACCGATTCTAACCCAACAGATGACCCCCCCATTAACCCCACAATTCCATTAGACCACCCTCCCCATTCCCTCCTGCCTCAGATCCCATTACCCCACACCCATTCCCACTCCTCCCCCAAACCCTACCTCCCCTTCCCTTCCTTTACCCCAAGCCACCCGATCAAAAACAGTACTCCAACCCTAACCCATGTTTCCTTTAAGGGAGGTGGCGGGAGTTGAGGAGCCAGTCAGAGTCCATGTTTCCTTCTCAATGGCAGATATGTCCCAAATAGAGAGAAAGCCAGGGTCTTTCTCAGAGAACCCAGTCAGATTTTGTAAGGAATTCCTCCGCCTTATGCAAACCTTACCTGGACAGATGTTTACCATATTCTCACTGCCACTCTAACCCCAGACAGACCGGTCTTGTATCTGGCAGGCAACAAGGGATCACGTTGACGGCTCCATGGCAAAAAGAGATAATAACCCAGTAGCTGATCAAGCCCTTCCAACTAGTGAGCCAGCCTGGACATATCAACCAGGAGACCCAGGCATTACCCGCCGAGATCACATGATCACCTGTCTAATGGAAGGAATGTTAAAAAAAAAATACCCATATCCAGGTTAACTACGAAAAAAATAGAGAAGTTACTCAGAAACCTGATGAAAATCCCTCCCTTTTCATGGCTCATCTGACAGAAGCCATTACCAAATATACCAATAGCGGTATCACCACCACTGAAGACACTCTTTTCCTACGTGTCCAATTCATCAGCCAATCAGCCTCTGATATCAGGAGGAAACTTCAGAAACTTGAACAAGGTCCCCAAACATCCCAAAAGGACCTTTTACACTTTACCTTTAAAGTATTTAATAATAGAGAAGAGGAGGCCAAAAGGGAAAAAGAGAACCACCTTAAAATAAAGTGTCAGCTTCTAGCCACAGAATTCAGGGTCCCAAAGCCGACCACAACTCTAGCCAACAGCCCTCCTAGACCAAGGGATGAACCCCAAAATTAACTCAGCCTCCAGGGGCCTGTTTCAGGTGTGGCAATCATGGACAGTGGGCCAAAGCATGCCCCAATTCTCAAGCACCAAACAAGCCATGCCGCACCTACAGACAATGGGGACATTGGAAGATGGACTGCCCTGAGGGGCAGCCACCCTGACCCTTGGTACAGCTGTCTTCAAACCCCAAAAACTCATACCCTCAGTTACTAAATTGAGGGGAGCCAGACTCTGCTGCCCTCATCACCAAGCATGGTGATCCTGAGGAGCCCAGGGTCATGGGGACAGTGGCTGGCCAAACTATTTCTTTTGTTTTCAACACTGAGATAGCTCTCTCACTCCTAACATGCTGGTCTGAACCATCTATTGAGAGCCCTCAACCTATCATGGGAGTGTCAGGATCCATTTCCTACCCTCTAAAAACCCAACCCCTCTTATGCCTTATGCTGGAAATACAACCTTTACTCACTCCATTATTATAGTTCCCAATGCCCAGTTTCTTTAAAGGACAAAACATCCTCTATAAGCTAGGAGCCTCCATTGACCTTCCCCCTTTAAATACCACCAGCATGTCCTTACTTCAGACCCAGACTGACCTACACCCCCCATACCTCCCCACCAAACCCTCCCCTCCCCTCCCATCCCTGAACCCTCGCCTCTGAGATGTAAACCCAGCTGTTTGGGATACCCACCATCCCAGAATAGCCCTTCATCATACCCCAGCTGTAATCAAAGTTTTCCTTTGTCCTCCTAACCCTCACCAATGTGTCTCCTCCACTTGGTACCTTTTCTCCCCTTGACCCTAATCCTCACATTACGTAAGTATCTCAATCAAACAATTCATTTAACCACTTCCCTCCTCAAAGAATCCAATTCTTTGTTGGCACCAGCATGCTGGATCTACCCTCCATCTCTCATAAGTTGCCAAACAAGCTTTTCCAGTGTCTCCACAAGCATGGCTCACCACACCCACAAGATTGCATTACCATTTAAATCTGTGCCCAGAATGCGAAGCACTACACTACACGGTGACAGCTGAAATGGAGGAAATGACCTACTCAAGAGGGCCAATATCAATAAATTCAAAATGGCCTTAGACTCCATCGAACCTCGCCAACACCTCATCTGTGGACCTGTCCAGGCTTGTGTCACCCTACCATACCAAACCCCTCTTTTATCTCCAGTAAGACCTTCCCGGGACCTTCTGAACTTGAGTCCTTATCACAAATAGCCTGTAATTTTACACTCTCTGTTCCAAGCCCACTGGGTCACCTTAACCTTCCCATCCAGGCTCAGACTACATCTTATCTTAGGATCACAACACCACCCACAATCTCCACTACTGGAACCTCCCCAGGTAGCCTCTATTATCAAAGGAAAAACTCTCATCCTGACATTCCTGGAATGGGAAATAGGTAGGCATCTCCCCCAACCCCAACTGATACAAAGGACACATGTCATCTCTCCCCCAGACCCTACCCCCCTGTCCCTGGACCCTTTCTTCCAAGATGTAAACCCAGCTGTTTGGGATACCCACCATCCCAGAATAGCCCTTTATCATACCACAGTTATAATCAAACTTTTCCTTTGTCCTCCTCCTAACCATCACCAATGTGTGTCCTCCACCTGGTACCCTTTCTCCCCTGACCCTAACCCTCACATTACCTGAATATCAAATAATCAAACAATTCATTTAACTACGTCCCTCCTCAAATAATCCAATTCTTCATTGGCATCAGAGTGCTGGGTCTGCCTCCATCTCTCATAAGCTGCTAATCATGCTTTTCCAGTGTCTCCACAAGCATGGCTTAGCACAACCACCAGATTGCACTACCATTTAAACTTATACCCAGAATACAAATCATTACATGGTGACAGCTGGAATGGAGGAAAATATCTACACAAGAAGGCCAAGTAACTTCCAAATGGCCTTAGACACCA
The DNA here is from genome assembly GCF_000298275.1 of Orycteropus afer afer. Classification (NCBI taxonomy): domain Eukaryota; kingdom Metazoa; phylum Chordata; class Mammalia; order Tubulidentata; family Orycteropodidae; genus Orycteropus; species Orycteropus afer. The sequence goes on along the minus strand of NW_006921871.1, from coordinate 801,598 downwards.
TCCAACCTTGCCAACACCTCATCTGGGCCTATCCAGGCTCTTGTTACCCTCTCATACAAAGACCCTCTTTATATCTCCCATCTGAGATTCCTGGGATCTTTTGAAGTTAGGCCATTATCACAAATAGCCTGCAATTTTACACTTGCTGTTCCGGGCCCACTGTTGTTGTTGTCGTTGTTAGGTGCCGTTGAGTTGTTTCCGACTCATAGTGACCCCATGCACAGCAGAATGAAACACTGTCCAATCCCATACCAGCTCTACGATCCCTGCTATACTTGAGCCCGTCATCGAAGGCACCTTATCAATCCATCTCATTGAAAGCCTCCCCCTCTTTGTCGACCCTCCACCCTACCAAGCATGACATCCTTCTCCAAGGAATGGTCCCTTCTGACAACATGGCCAAAATAGATGAGACGAAGTCTGGCCATTCTCGCTTCCAAGAAGCATATAGGGTGCACTTCCTTCTGGACATATCTGTTAGTTCTTTTAACAGTCCATGGTAAAAAGTTTCAGCATTCTTCACCAGAACCACAACTCAAAATCATCAACTCTTTTTCGGTCTTCCTTATTCATTGTCCAGTTGTCACATGCATACAAGGCAATTGGAAATATCATGGCTTGTGTCAGGCACATCTTAGTCCTCAAGGAGACATCCTTGCTCCTCAGCACTTGAAACAGTTCCTTTGCAGTTGACTTTCCCAACGCTACATGTCATCTAATGTCCTGACTGCTGCTTCCATTGGCATCAATTGTAGAACCAAGCAA
>NW_006921871.1:799120-799686 GCF_000298275.1 Orycteropus afer afer | reverse complement strand
TTTTGGTTTTCAAACTCCAGATCTTTTCACATTTCATTATAGTAATTGGTTTTGTCTGCTTGAGCTGCTCTTTGAAATGTTCTGTTCAGCTCTCATATCTTGTCATTTCCGCCATTGGCTTTAGCTTCTCTCTCCTCAAAGGCAAGTTTCAGAGTCTCTTCTGTCATCCATTTTGGTTTTCTCTTCCTTTCTCGTCTTTTTAGTGATCTCTTGCTCTCTTCATGGATAATTTTCTTGATATCCTCCCACAATTCTTCTGGTTTTCGGTCATTGGTGTTCAATGCATCAAATCTATTCTTTAGATGATTTCTAAATTCAGGAGTGATATGTTCAAGATCATATTTTGGCTCTCTTGGACTTATTTTAATTGATTTAAATTTCAAGTTGAACTTGCATATGAGCAGTTGATGGTCTGTTCCACAATCAGCTCCTGGCTTGGTTTTGCCTGAAGATATTGAGCTTTTCCACCAACTCTTGCCACAGATGTAGTCAATCTGATTCCTGTGTGTTCCATCTGGTGAAGTCCATGTGTAGAGCCGCCGTTTGTGTTGTTGAAAAAAGGTGTT
>NW_006921871.1:795883-798635 GCF_000298275.1 Orycteropus afer afer | reverse complement strand
GATTCATACTTCTTACAGTTCTTGTTCTAATGATTAATGGGTGTCTGCGGCTGTTTCTCTTCAATTTGAGTGGTGCCACATCAGCAAATGGAGGTCTCGAAAGCTTTACCTTATCCATAGGAGTAAGGCTGTGTTTACTCAGATGATGCAGCTCTTTTCCTGTCCTATTTTGATAGTCTTCTAACCTAACCGGACTATTCATAAAATTGTGTGGTAATGTATCAAACAGTGTTTCTTTGTTATTCATAAGGTTTTCCTTGGCCAATTATTTGAGAAGTGGATGGCCTCTTCCTTCTTCCTAGTCTGTCTCAGTCTGTAAGCTTGGATGATGTCTGTGTACCATGTGCATCCCACTAGGTTAGAAACACCAGTGGCTCAGCCTCAAAATTCACATCAACAGGTCACCATGGTAGGACTAACCGACAGACAAGTTTGCTTCCCTGTTGGAAACCTCTTGTACCACCCTTACCTGGGTCCCTGCAGCTGACTTCTCTGTCCAGATTCTTAGCCCTTTTAATCTCTTTTCTCCCGCTCTCTCGACCTAATGCTTTGGATGTGCCTGAGTTCCTCTCCTCCCCTGGATCCCTGCAGCTAACTGCTCCTCTGTCCTAGTTCCTGCTTTTTTTTTAATCCCCTTTCTCTCACTCTCCTGCCCTGCTGCTTTGGATGTTCCTGAGTTCCCTCTCCTCTCCTGGATCCCTGCAGCTGACTGCTTCTCTGTCCGGGTTGCTGGCTTTTTTATCCCTTTTCTCCCGCTCTCCTACCCTGTTGCTTTGTGTATTCTTGAGTTCCCTCTTCTCACCTGGATCCCAATGGCTGACTTGTCCTCTGTCCAAGTTCCTGGCTTTTAATCCCCTTTTTCCTGCTCTCCTGCCCTGCTGCTTTGGGCGTGGCTGAATTCCTTTCCTCACCTGTATCCTGGGCCCACTAGGTCACCTTAACCTTCCCTTCCAGGCTGGGACTACATTTTACTTTAGGATCATGACATCAGCCATGATCTCCATCACTGGAACCTCTGGTCAAGGGGGAAACTCTTGTCCTGACATTCTTTGAATGGGAAATAGGTGGACCTCTCCCCCAACACCAGTTGACACAAGTGACAAATGTTGTCTCCTCTCCCTAACAGAAAAGAGTTATAATCGACTTTTTATAGATCTCAATACCCTCAGGCTGATTGAAGAGACCTCCTCCCTCAATAGCAGTGCCCTTGTGTCATTTCAACCCCTGACCACCATGAGCCTAGGACATTCAATTACCTTTTAGCATAAGTGAGAGAACACCAAATGACCTGATGCAAGTAAAATCTTTCAAGTCACACAGTTCAATCTCTCTTTCTGCCTTGACTTTGCCTCCAGACTCTTTTGGGTATATGGAACAAATATCTATCGATGTTTCCCTACCAACTGGATGGGATCATGCACTTTAGCATACCTATCCCCCTGAATTAATCTCTTGACTCCAAACACCCAGATCCCTATCTCAGTATCTCAAAATACTCCAATAAGGCAGTGAAGAGCAGTCCAGCTCATTCAAGGCTTGGACCTTCTCACCACTGCTCATGGGGCAATATGTGCTCTTCTACAAGAGCAATGCTGCTTCTATACTAGCCAATCCCACATAGTGTGAGGTGGTGTACAGCACCTCCAACATTTAACCAACAAACTCCAAGTCTAAGCAACAGCATCTCCCTCCTGGTTCCTAAGAAATCTCTCATCCGGACTCATACCTCTTATAACTCTCTTTATTAGCCTACTATTAATTTGTTCCTTTCTCCCTTGTTTCATCAGCCTGGTGCAATACTTCTGAACCAGATGGGTGGCAGCAATCACCCAAGCAATCACCCAAAATCATGTGAAAGCTATGTTCCTTCTCCAGACTCAATAAAGGGACAACAGAAAAACCTCTTACCCTGACCAGCAGGAAACAGTCAGATACGACAGCATTGACCCTGCTCTCTCTTATATCCCTTTAGATTCTGGAATGAAGGACTGAACTGGCTACTCTAAACTTGGCTAAGACACTTGAAACCACAAAGATAAATTCCACCTGAAGACCCCACACTCTCCCCGACCTTGTGAAACCTCAAGGATGATAAGTTCCACGTGCAGACCCCCCCACACACCTTGTCAAAAACAACTCTACTTCCTGGAAACTGCTACTCTTGCAAAACCCCTTGCACACCAGAGGTCTCTGTAAAAGGGGACAATACATCCGCCAGGCATGGCTCTACTCTGCAACTGGCATTGTTCCCATTGCTCCTAGAGTCGTCTCTCATGGGTTTTTCTTCATAAAGCCTGCTCTGATCTGTTAGTCATGGTTATTTTCTCCTCTTCTTACTTTCACTTTAACTTGTGTACTTCCACACTTTCCTAACACCCATCATAGTAGATCATATGGTTGTCTGATTCAAATGGCCAAAACTGGTCCATTTCATCTCACTAATAACTAAGATATCAATCTTTATGCATTCCATTTCATTTTTGACAACTTCCAGTTTTCCTAGACTCATACTTCATACATTCCATATTCTGATTATTAATGGATGTTTGTAGCTATTTCTTCTCATCTTAAGATGTGCCACATCAACAAATGGAGATCCTGAAAGCTTTTCAATATCCACATCATTAAGGTCAGCTCTACTCTGTGGAGGCAGCTCCTTCATTCATATTTTGGGTGCTTTCTGACATGAGGGGTGTGTGTGTGTGTGTATGTGTATGTACATGTGTATATATATATATATATATATATATAT
>NW_006921871.1:784753-795538 GCF_000298275.1 Orycteropus afer afer | reverse complement strand
TGTTTTTATAAATTATGTTTTATTGGATTACATCTATGTAAATGTTCATGTGTTATCATTGACATCTTTTTTTGTTTTTGTTTTTGCTACAATGTCAGAGCTGAGTGGTTGTGACAGAGGCTATGACTATAAATCCTAAAATATGTAAGTATTTATCATCTGTTTCTTTATGGGAAAAAAAAAATCCAGCTCCTGATCTAGACCAAAGAAGAGGGAACAGCATTGAATCAAGTTGAATATGTTGATATGAATGCACTTATGAGAGTCAGCAAGTAGTATGCTAGCTGGGGTAGATCAATTGATTGACAGAATCCTGTGCTGAACAAGGTTCTATATTAAATGAAACCATGATAAGAGAACTTCTCAACTATTAAATAGATTATTTATGGATATATGATTATGTAACTGAACTTGCTTATGTAGTTCCCCCGAAGCATGTTCACCTATAGTGCCTATTCTCTTTCTTAACTCTAACATCATGAACTGCATCATTGAGAGGACCACCACCATCATTGAAAAGCATTGTGGTGGCTACCCTCTGAAGTCCTGATGGTAGGAAAAGTAGCCACTAAAACCAGCTCTTAATTGTCAAAGGCAGTGATGGCATCTCAGTGTAGCAGAAGCCAAGTGTCACATAATTATTCTATTGAGAAACAAGGCAGAAGCAGCAAACAGCATGTTTTAATTTTTACAGGTAGTTATTGGTGTCTAATTGATTGATGTGTCCATAGGAATTTAATATATGCAATGTGAGTGCTAACCAGAAGGCTGGCGGTTCAAACCCACCAGCCACTCCTCGGAGGGAAGATAGGAAAATCTACTTATGTAATGATACTGCCCCAGAAACCCAAGGAGGGGTCTCTATGAGTCGGGTCCGACTTGATGGCATATAACAACAACAACAGCAATGACAACATCTGATAAAATATTGGATGGGAAGAATGTAGATCTGGTGAACAGATAGCTGATTCAAATAATTTCCTAGACTACAAATAGTTTAGAACCAAAACGCAAACTCATGGCTATCAAGTCAATCCTGAGTCATAGTGACCCAATATAACAGAGTAGAAGAGCTACCCCATACAGTTTCCAATCCTGTTAATCTTTACCAAGCACATGGAGCAGCTGGTGGATTCAAACTGCTGACCATTCAGTTAGCCACTGAGTACCTTAACCACTGTGCCATCAGAGCAACTAGTTTACACATATAGAATTATTGAAATGAATGGTAGTCATGGCCTCTTGAAGAAGATTCTTACGTATTTTCAAGTTTTTCTCAGTGAATTTTTAGATTTCTACTGGTCTGGTTGTGAATAATTTCATTCTACTTGGATCAAAAATCAACTCCCATGAGGAAGCAGCAGTCAAGAAATTAAACAACTTATTATATTTGACAAATGTTATATAGAAAGACCTCTTTAAAATTTTCAAAAGCAAAGATGTCACTCTGATGACTCAGATATTTTCACTCACCTCATGTCCATGTGAAAGCTGAACAAGGAAAACAGGTAAAGAATTTGAATTTTAGTGCTGGTGAAGAATATTTAATTTATGGTGGTCTGCCTGAAGAACAAACATATTAGTTTTATAATAAATGCAATCAGAATCTTCCTAAGATGCAAAGATCATGATGCAAGGATCAGAACAATGATGGAAACTTCACTGAGATGGCTTGACACAGTAGTCAAAATAATGGACTCAAACATACCAATAATCATGAAGATGCCACAGAATGAGTAATATGTTTTTCTGATATCTGTAAGACAGAATTGACTTGATAGCACTAAAAACAACATCAACTGTGGTATAGGATTTGTCAGAATAGTCCCTTCAAATGTGAGAGAAGTGAATGGGACCCTGCTCATATACACATAAAGCACATCCGTGATATGGTACTTTCCTTTTTCAGTTTCAAAGACAATGCTCACTTATGTGAGTGTTTGGCTCTGAGTAACCTGTTGGAACTACAGTTTGAATGAGGCCCAGAAAAAGTCAATGGTATGCAGCAGACCCAGACAATAAAACAAACTGCTCTACTTCTTATCCTTTTGATGCATCACATCCAATGGAGATGAAGTGTTTCTAGCAGTCAGAGATAACTTAAGAAGACTCTGGTAAGCCCCAATAATGGGTTCACAGTGCCAACTCCTAAGGCATTTGAGAAAGTCATGTCTCCTTATGGAAAAACCCATCTTTTGAGATGTTCCTCCTGGGCCATAACAGAGACTGATTGTTTGATAATAAGACACCAAGAGACTATGTAATTCAGATTTCACACTATGAGTCTGATGTTACCTTATAGGCAAATCCAGAAAATCAGATGTACATTCTCACATTCATAAACAAATAGAAGTAGGTCAAACAAATAATGAAGACACTGCATTACATGAACAGAAGGTTAAGACTCCCAAGGTACTCCTGCTAGATTTATTTATTTTTCTTAACTCACACTTGAGCTTTATACTGAGTTCCCTTTAGCAGTATCACTGAGGAAGAAAACACCTTGACTTGGTTTCTAGATGATTTTACTTTCTATTCAGGTATCATATGAAAAAGCACGGCTTTATTATTAGAGCAGCAATTTAAAATAACATTGAAAGATGGTACAAAAAAAAAAAAAAATCCAGCAAGTGGGTAGAATGTAAATCAATGAAATCTTGTCCACTTTGCCTGCGTAGAGAGATGGTTGGAAGTACATTTTTAGTAAATATTAGACAGTGGCTTCTGGTTTTGACCAATTAGTAAAAATATAGAAAGAACATAAGAGGCACATGAATTAATCTTTCACAAAAGGCATAAAGTATAGGGTTTCTGAGTGCAGTATGATTCATCTCTAAGTATATCCAATTACTGAGGAGGGTTTAAAGAAAGCAATGGATCCAAAACAAACAGAAAAACAAAAACAATGGACAAAATGATAGATCTTATGGGTGTAAATTAGCCTCTTTTTTGAGTCACCTGGATTTTTTCTCAAAGAGCTCATCTACAAAGTGGACAACATGGTAAGAAAAAAAATATCCTTCAGCTAAACAATATGAACTTCCCATCACTGAAGCTGTTTCCTGCTACTGATGAATGCAATGAAAGGAATTCCTATATCCATGGAAGATTCTTGTAGCTAGATTCTGATTAAGTCAGTTACAAATGTCTTGAATTATAATGCTAACTATAATTAATTTCCAAGGTAAGAACTGGAAATTAACTTTATTCCTACATGCATTTCCATTTTGAGAGAATATTTGTTTATAATTTCACTAAAATCTATAATTGAATGTTTCTCAGCACCATTCCAAAGTCAGTAAACTTGCATAAAATAAATAAGATAAATGAAGGCATCATTTTTTTTCCTCTCAAATATTCAGAATAAAAAGTAAGAGGTATCTTAAGTTGTTATATAGATTATTATTTTTGCTGTTAGGTGTGGTTGAGTTGGCTCTGACTCAGAGTGGAACTATGTACAACAGAACAAAACACTGCACTGTCCTAGCCCATCCTCACAGTACTTGGCTATACTTGAGCCCATTGTTTCAGTCAGTGGCAATCCATGTTTTTGAGGCTCTTCCCCTGTTTTACTAACCCTGTACTTTACCAAGCATAATATCCTCCAGGGTGTGGTCCCTTCAGAAACCCTGACCTAAGTACATGAACAAAATCTAGCCATTGTTGCTTCTAAATGCATTCGGTTGTATTTGTTTCAAGAGAGATTTTTTGGTCCTTCTGGAAGTCTATTATATTCTCAGTATTCTTCAACAACATCACAATTCATATGCATCAAATCTTCCTTGGTCTTTCTTATTCATTGCCCAGCTTTCATGCATATGATACTATTGAAAATACTATGACTTGAGTCAGGTGCACCTTAGTCTTTTAAGTGACATCTTTGTATTTTAACACTTTAAAGAGGTCTTTTACAGCAGATTTGCCCAGTGCATCTTTTCTTTGTCATCATCTGATTTATTGACTGCTGTTTCCATGGGTGTTGATTGTGGATCCAAGAAAAATAATATCATTTGCAACTTCAATCTTTTCTCCATTTACTGTGATTTTACTTATCAGCCCAGTGTGAATATTTTCATTTTCTTTAACTTGAGTATAATCCATGTTGAAAGCTGTAGTCTTTTATCTTCATCTGTAAGTGCTTCCAGTCATCTTCACTTTCAGCAAGCAAGGTGGTGTCATCTACATATCACAGGTTGTTAATGAGCTGGCATATGATCAACTGACAGTCTGTTCCACAGTAACCTCCTGACTTTGTTATGATTGATGGCATTGAGCTTCTCGATAGCCTTTTTTCACAGATGCAGTAGATTTCATTCATGTATTCAATCTGACAAGGTACTTGTGCATAACCAATGTTTATGTTGTTGAAAAAAATGTAACTGAAAAAAAAAAGCTAAAAACAGTAACTATCAATACAGCTTGACATGTTTGGTCAATTTCAGATTGCAGAAGTTGGCAAAAATCTTCAGTTTCTTCATGTTTGGTTTTAGTGGTTGGTGAATAAATTTTAATAATGGTAGAATTAGCCTATCTTCCTTGTAAGCATATGGATATTATCTTATCACTGACAGCATTGTATTTCAGGATAGATCTTGAAATGTTCTTTTTACCTTGAATATGATGTCATCCCTCTTTAATTTTTCATTCCTGGCATAGTATACCATAAGATTGTCAGATTCAAAATAGCCAGTACTGGTACATATCAGGTCACTAATGCCTAGGATGTGTTGATAATCACTTGTGATTGGAACTCAAAAGTTGGAAACAAAGAAGAAGCATTGGTAGTGGGAGAATATAGCATTGATGATATAAATGACACTGGAGACTGCATGATAGAATTTTGCAAGACCAGCCACTTACCATTGTAAATACCTTTTTTTTCCAACAAAAAATGACAACTCTACACATGGTTCTCACCTGATGAAATATACAGGAATGAAATCTACTATAGCTATGAAAAGATGTGATGGAGAAACTCAATAACATCAGTAAAACAAGGCCAGAAGCTGACTTTGGAAAAGACCACCAATTGCTTATATGCAATTTCAAGTTGAAGCTGATGAAAACTGAAAAATGTGCATGAGAACAACAAGGTAAAAGAGCTGAACAGAATATTTCAAAGAGCTGCTCAAGACAAAGCCAATTATTATAATGAAATTTGCAAAAACCTGGAGTTAGACAACCAAAAGGAAAGAAGAACATGGTCAGTATTCCTCAAGCTGAAAGAAGTAAAGAAAAAAATCAAGTTTCAAGTTGCAATATTCAAATATTCTATGGGCATAATGTGGAATTTTGTAAAAGCATCAAAAGATTATGGAAGGAATACAGAGTCACTGTACAAAATGGAATTGGTTGATGTTCAACTATCTTGTTGTTTTTGTTATGTGCCATCCACCCGAACCTGACTCATAGCGACCCTTCCTTGGGTTTCTGAGGCGGTATCACTATGGAAGTAGATGGCCCAACCTTCCTTCAGAGGAGTGGCTGGTGGGTTTGAACCACCAGCTTTCTGGTTAGCAATCAAGTGCCTTAGGCACTACTGTACCAGAGCTCCTTCAACTATCTTGCTTTTGTTGTTATGTGCCATTAAGTTGGACTTGACTCATAGCGACCCCTCCTTGGGTTTCTGAGGCGGTATCACTACGGAAGTAGATTGCCCCATCTTCCTTCTGAGGAGTGATTGGTGGGTTTGAACCACCAGCCTTCTGGTTAGCAGCCAAGTGCCTTAGGCACTATGCTACCAGAGCATATGATCAAGATACTGAAGGAAGAAGTCGAAGCTACACTGAAGGAACTGGCAAAGAAACAAGGCTCCAGGAATTGATAAAATATTCATTGAGATGTTTCAACAAACAGATGCCACACTGGAAGGAGTTACTCTTCTATGCCAAGTAATTTGGAAGACAGAATGTCTTCTGGCATTCATTTTGGTCCTTTCTTCCTTTCCTATCCTTTCAACGACTTTTGCTTTCTTCAAGTATGACATAGATCTAGGACTGTGGACCTTCTACTTTGTTTTTCTTCTTCAGTAGTGCTTTGCTTATCTGAAGTCTCTTTCCTTTCAGTATAAAATTAGTGATTGTTTTTTCCATGTATTTAAAGAATGTTGAGGGACTCTGGATTGTGATTGAATTGAATCTATAGATTACTTAGGTAGTATTGACAATTTCACAAAGTTCAATCTTCTTATCCATGAGCATGGTATGTTCTTTCATTTATGTAGATCTTTTACAGTTTCTTTAGGTAGTGTTTTGTAGTTTTCTTTGTATAAGCCTTTTGTGAAGGGCGTTCAATTATGGTTTTGTCAAAAGCATATGTCATTGTCACTAAAATTGATAAGTTGAGTAACTAGTTTTACTAATGTAGAGAGATTGAAAGTCTGAGACCAGTACATATTGATTATGGACATCAGGGTATAAATATTTGGAAATAGCTTCTCAACATTAAAGAATGGTAGGTGAAAAAGAATCATAGGTGAAAAACCCAAACTAATGTAAGCATGTTTGTTTCTACTTCAACAAAGTGGTGTGAAGAAACAGAAATGGAGGGGTTCAAAGAATAATCTGTCACTTGCTAAACTAGAAACATATCATTGGTGTACAAAATAGCTTACACACATTGTAATAATTTCCAGATGATAAGATGTTGACGTTAGTAGTGATTTCATGCAAAATGCACACTCATACATGTATTCTACAAAAACTCCTGTATGTAATAAAATTCCCTTTAAAATGTGCTATATTTTGCCTTAAGTTATTGTAAATCAATGTAGCTATCAGGCTGGTGGAAATGGTAAGACTTCCAACTTTATAATTTCTAGGCTGTGCTGAAAATATATGGGAATCCAGTCATCATGTTGTATTTTCTGCAAAGGGTTTTCATGGAATTTCTTAATTTGTGAGTTTTAGAACCAACGCTATCCAAAGAACTCTTACTCTGGCTTTGATATTTCATTATGTAAAATTAAAATGATTTTTAGTGCCATCTATTAACACATTTGAGTTTAATTAGATATTTGCCTAGTGATACAAAATCAAGAACAATTTTTCAACTGGCATCTTATTTTGCTCGTTGTTGTTCTTATGTGTTGTCAATTCAGTTCCAAATCATAGTGACCTTATGAACAACAGAATAATACACTGCTTGGTCCTGCCCCATCCTCACAAATGTTGCTATATTTGAGCCCATTGTTGCAGCTACTGTGTCAATTTATCTCCTTAAGGATCTTCTTTTTCACTGACCTTTTCTTTTCCCAAGTATGATATCTTACAGGGACTAGTCCTTCCTGATAACACGTCAAAAATATATAAGATATATAAGAATAAGTCTCCCTATCCTCACTTCTAAGGAGTATTGCTGTACTTCTTCCAAGACAGATCTATTTCTTCTTCTGTCAGTCAACAGTGTATTCAATATTCTTTAACAACACCATAATATGAATGCATTAATTCTTCACTCTTCCATATTCATTGTCTAGATTTCACATGCATATTATGTGATTGAGAATACCATGGTTTGGGTCAGGTGCACTTTAGACCTCAAAGTGACATCTCTGTCACTTTTAAACTTTTAAAGAGGTCTTTATCAGCTGATTTGCCCAATGCAATATATCATTTGATTTCTTGATTGCTGTTTCCACAGGTGTTGATTATGGATCAAATTAAAATGAAATCCTTGACAACTTCAAGTCTTTTTCCCATTTATTATGATGATGTTTATTTGTCCAATTATGAGGGGTTTTGTTTGCTTTCTGTTGAGGTGTAGTCTTTGATCTTCATTAGTAAGTGCTTTAAGTTATCTTCACTCTCAGCACACAAGATTGAGTTTGCACACTGTAGTGTGCTAATGAGCCTTCTTTCAATCCTAATGCTGTGTACTTCATGTAGTCCTGCTTCTTGAACTATTTGCTTAGCATACAGATTCAATAAGTATGGTGAAAAGATACAGCCCTGGCACACATCTTTCCTGATTTTAACCCATGCAGTGTCCCCTTGTTCTGTTTAAATGTACAAGGTCTCATGAGCACAGTTAAGTGTTCTGGAATTTCCATTCCTCAAAATGTTAACAAAATTTGTTATTATTCACACAGTCTAAAGTTTTTGCATAGTCAATAAATCCTAGATAGACATCTTTCTGGCATCTCTTCTTTTAGCCAAGATCCATTTGATATCAGCAATAATAGCCCTCATTCCTTGTGGTTTTCTTTCATAAATAGTTATAATTATTTTAAAAATATACAACTGTATCTAAGTCCTGCAGACTACACTTTATTTGATACTGTTTTTTCCAAAAATTATCTGCATTCAAAGAGGCCACTCAATTCTAGTTGTAATTAAGGATGTTTCTTGAAATTGATCCTGTGATTAGAAAACAATAAAGCATTCAATTGTATAATATTAAACTTCCAAATATACTTATGAATTGATAAAACAGAATAAACTAAACATTCAAACAAAAAGCACTTGAAGATTTATTGATTGATTTAATGATATCTAATGTTTTCATCTGACTTCCATAATTTTATTCAGGATGATCTTTTATTTTGTTCTACAAGTGCAGATATATATATATATATATATATATATATATATATATATATATATATATATATATATATATATATATATATATATATATATATATATATAACAAAACATTTTCCATTTCAACATTTTTTGTATGTACAATTCAGTAACATTAATTACATTTATCACGTTGTGTAACTGTCATAACCAGCCTTTTAAAAATCTTTCCAACACTCTTAAAAGAAATTCAGCGCATCCTAGTCAATGAATCCCCTTTGCTCCACCCTCTAATCCATGGTAACCACTAATGAAATGCAGTCTCTGTATACTTGCCTATTCTAGAAAATTCATGAGTTCCAGCAAGATGACAGAATAGGCAGACAAGCTACAGACCCTCTGTAACAAACAATGAAAAAGCAACTGCAACCAATACAGAAGACAATCCTGGAACCCTAAGCTTTGAAGGAAAGGATAAAGTAGTGAATTAAACACCAACTAATAGAAGAAACTTAGTACATGAAGACTAAGGTGTGCCTGACATAAGCCATGATATTTTCAATCCCCTCATATGCATGTGAGAGCTGGAGAACGATTAAAGAAGACCAAAGAAGAATTGATGCTTTTGAGATGTAGTGCTAATGAAGAATGCTGAAAGAACCCTGGATTGCTAAAAGAGGATCTGCCCTAGAGGAAGTGCAGCTGGAATGCTACTTGGAGGTGAGAATGGCCAGACTTCTTCTCACCTTCTTTGATCATGTTGTCAGAAAGGACCATTCCCTGGAGAAGGATGTCATGCTTGGTATGATGGAGGGCCAACAAAAGAGGGGAAGGCGCTCATGAGATGGATTGACACAGTGGCTGCGGTGATGGGCCAAGTATAGCAGGGATCACAGAGCTGGTGCGGTATCAGTCAGAGTTTTGTTTTGCTGTGCATAGGGTCTCTATGAGTCGAAGATGACTCTGTGGTACCTAACAACAACAACAATAGAAGAACCTGAATGAGAATAGCGAGTAAAGAGACAAATAGAGCTGCACACTGCTGACTATCCTGAGAGTGCACATTATTTTGAATATTTGTAAGTGGCAGATGCTGCCATTTTGAATATATACAAGTGGCATTCTTACCTAGACAGTGACCTAAGAATAGACTCCTCTTGCTGAGGACAGTACAGGTAACTTCACTGGAGGCTGATGGCTAGGAAGGTATCATGTTCACTTGTTACTTTTACACCTCACAATTTCTGGGTGAACAGAGGTGTCACCATTCCCCACCTCCACCTACAATCTAGATAAGAAATTAAAACAAAATTATATTTGGATATCTTCAGTGAATTGAGAGAAAGATCAAGGAAAACACTGACAGTATAAAAGAAAAACCTTGACAAGTAAAATACAGGAAAAAAATTAAAAACACACATAAAAAAATAAATAAATAAATAACTCTACAACAATTTAGGAAAACATACAAAGACAAATTAACAAAATAAACAAAAAATTTGATATGATACAAAAACAAAAAATAGACATCCAGAAGATTAATATTAGGTTTCAAAAATAGACAACATATTGAATGGGCAAAAGAGTAGAATTGAATCAATGGAAGGCAGAATTAATGAGATTTATGACAAATGCCTCAATAGTACTTTGTTAAGGGATCAATTAGGAAAAAAATAAGATCAAAACAAAGAAAAATGAAGAGAGCCTAAGATTCATGTAGGATATCATGAAGAGGAATAACCTATGTATAATTGAATTTCCTAAGCAGGAAGAGTCAAATAAAACCATAGAGAAAATTGTCAAATATTTGTTGGAAGAGAATTTCCTTAATATGATAAAGACAAGAATATATCAATTCAAGAAGTTCAACAAACTCCAGGCAGGATAAACCCCAACAAAAAATCACCAATAATCATCAAATTAATCAAAAACAAATATAAAGAAAGAATTCTGAAAGCAGTATGGGAAAAATGAAGTTACCTACAAAGGGCAACCAATAAGACTAATCTCTGATTTCTCAGCAGAAACCATGTTGTTGCTGTTGTTGTTGTTAAGTGCCGTCGAGTCATTTCCGACCCATAGCCATCCCATACACAGCAGAACGAAACACCGCCCGATCCCGTGCCAGCCCCACAATCCCTGCTATACTTGAGCCCATCATCGCAACCACCATGTCAATCCATCTCGTTGAAGGCCTCCCCCTCTTTCGTCGACCCTCCACCCTACCAAGCATGACATCCTTCTCCAGGGAATGGTCCCTTCT
>NW_006921871.1:749511-753844 GCF_000298275.1 Orycteropus afer afer | reverse complement strand
TGGCAACCAAATAAAGAAAGTTTCTCTCCATGTATAAACTGTTTCTTGACTTTTTACAATAGAGACTAATACAATATTTGTCCTTCTGTGATTTACTTATCTCACTCAGCATAATATCCTTCAAGTTAATCCATGTTATGTGGTGTTTTACAGATTCTACATTATTCTTTAAGGTTGCATTCCATCATTTTAAAGTCCACCAGCAGTGCATGAGAGGCCCAATCTCTCAACATCCATGCCACCATTTGTTATTTTCTGTCTTGTTGAACTTTTATTAATGTTGGGGTATCTCATTGTTGGTTTGGTTTGCATCTCTGTAATAGCTAAAGATCAGAAACATTTCTTCATGTGTTGTTGGCTGCCTGAATATCTTTTTGGTAAAGCATTTGGTCATGTCTTCTGTCCATTTTTTAAGTTGTTTGCTTATATTTTTTATGTTGATGTGTAGAATTGCCCCATAGGGTTTCCAACACTGTACATCTTTCTTTATTTATTCACTTTATTGTGCTTGTGGTGGAAATTTACCAAGCAGACTTATTTTACATTCAACAGTTCATTTGCATTTGATTTCTTGGCCCTGATAACCTTCCCTAACAATAAAAAAGTCTTTTCCCTTCTCCTCCCTCTGATTATTCCTTCCCTGTTCCTTTCTTAGGAGCTCTGGTGGTGTAGTCACTAAGGCATTTGACTGCTAACCAGAAGGCTGGTGGTTCAAATCCACCAGCCACTCCTCAGAAGGAAAGCTGGGCAATCTACTTCCGTAGTGATAACAGTAGCCTTGGAAAACCAAGGAGGGGTTGCTATGAGTTGCATACAACTCAAAGGCAGTGTGTTATGCTGTTGTTGTTGTACCCTTCTTATCTATTCTATCTATCTAAGATTCTATCTTACCTATCAAGCATTCTTGCTTGTCCAGCTTTCTCTCTATGTGAATGCTGCCTTTTGATGTCTCATGGCTGATTGACCTAAGGGGTACATCTCCCTAGAGTAAGTGGGTGCGTCATCCTGGAGTAGCTGTTCTGCATGTAGGTCTTTCTACTGTTGGGTTGAGAGCCAATCCATAGAAGTGAGTCCATATCCAGGCCCAAAGGGTAACCTGGGGCCATAGTCTCAGGGGTTCTACCAGTCTCTATCCAGATCAGTAATTCTGGTCATTTTTATGTTTTTTTAATTTTGTTCCACATTGTTCCTCCCACTTTATCCAGGATCTCCAGTTTTGATCCCTTTCCAAGTGGTTGGCAGTGCTATCCAGGCACTGTGTAGTTTTTCAGGTCTCAGTGTTGTGAAAGCTGCCATCCTTGAGGTCCATCTTATCTTTGGACTAATTGTTTCTAGCAAACCTTAATTTTCTTCACTCTCCTCTGATCCAGATGAGAGGAGACCAGTAGTTGCATCTTATATGGCTGCTCAAAAGCTCTTAAGACCCCAATCACTACTCACAAATGTAGGATGCAGAACAAATTTTTTATGTAGTATGATGTGCCAATTGAGCCTGATGACCCCTAAGACTATGGCCCCAAGCCTGTGGTCCTAGTGATTCTCTTTCTTAAAGTGGTTAGTTGTCTCTGAGAAGCTACTCTAACCCTGTCTTCTATTGCTTCTGTAATGTATGAGGATAATTTTGTAGCACAAGTGCATGTACAAGATTATCTTCAAGGCTGTAATACTTTAAATAAACAGACTACCTCCTCTTTCTCCCACAAAGAGTGATGGATGGATTCAAACCACTGACCTTTCAGTTAGAAGCTAAGTGCTGTTATCTCTATGTCACCAGGGCTCTCCTTGATAATAGTCATAACAATGTTAAAACCAAGCTAGCTTAATTGTAAATTGACTTAAAATCATCTTTCTGCCTTTTGTCATGCCCAACACTTCTAGTACTCAGTATTCTAGGCATGGACATTACAAAAAGTTCATGGAGGCCACGTCTTCTGATCTCCTCT
This sequence comes from Orycteropus afer afer, assembly GCF_000298275.1. NCBI lineage: Eukaryota > Metazoa > Chordata > Mammalia > Tubulidentata > Orycteropodidae > Orycteropus > Orycteropus afer. Next base: position 751,901 of record NW_006921871.1, on the reverse strand, counting down.
AACTTCACAAGAGGAAGACAGAATCACCATCAACAGCTCAAGGCATATTCCTGTGAGGCCAGACACACTGCCACTCTTCAGTGTTTTACCAATTCTGACACCAATTATCCCTCCCAAGTGACTCACTGTTTCTCTGCTGAGTTTGATAATTTATTGCAATGGCCACAAAGAACTCACAGACAATACTCACAATTATGAGGTTGAATAAGGAAGTTGTTACTAATTGTAATAAATATTATTGTTACTTCTAATTGTAGTCTGTTGACTGAAATTCAGGTTCAGGAATACACTGAGTGTACAATTCTTTAATCAGAACAGTGTCCCCTCTGATACACCTTCAGGGATGCTTCTCTGGCTTTTGGCCTCTGGGCCTGGCCTCTGCCCTGCTTGGGCAAATGTTATAAAGCACTTTTATCTCTGCCAGTACATACACTTAGGTTTATCCCACTCTGTCAGCAAGCCTCTTGCCCAAGAACATTCAGCTTTCTCACTCCATGGGCAAGGTAAGCCTGCTGCTCTGTCTCATGCCTCTTAGTTCCACGGTGACTGTCTCTCTGCTGGGTTTTTCTCTCTGTTGGGTGTCTCTCTCTGCCAGGTGTCTCTGCCAAGGAGGTCCAGTGCAGAGATGTTAGGTGCAAGAATGTACTCTATTTCATCTCCAGCTCTTCTTCTCTTTTGATGGTTGTGAGATTCCTCCTCTTCCTCTAGGAGGGTTTGTTTTAAGCCTGGCAGAGTGAGAAAACTAACACACCTTATTTTCATGGTTCCACACAGTAATCCAGTGGGAGTTACAAAGATTATGTCTAGGAAAGCCAAACCAAATAATCATACCAAGTAATTATTTGCACCAAAGACATCATATTTTATTTTTTGAATAAGAAAATGTTTATAAATTGAGGAAATTAATTTTACATCTGCCTGTCAGTTCAGTATTCTCCCAAAACATCATATATGTCCACTATAACAATATTAAAATTTACCAAACCCTTGATAATTGCAAAATATTTTAGTTATTTCAATTATTTACTCCAAAGAAATAAATGCACTAAATTATATTTTAGTATAATAACAGGGAAACTCAGGAATGAACTTCCCTAATGTTTTCTAAGTGCTGATTTAATAATAAGTAGACTACATTCTATAAGTTAAAAGCAAAAACATCTTCATTATACTTACCATTATGCTCTACTTATTTTTTTCAATGCATTTGCTTATTTATTTAGTTTTACTGGTCAGAATATTAGTTTTTAGAGTGAAAGAAATGTTGATATTCAATATAGTGAAAGAAATTAATCTTTTAATTAATCATAATTTTTAGTCTCAAAAACCACTCTTGATATTTATTTTTAATATGATTGTTTCCCCTGAGCCTTAAAGGTAAATGAAGATTCACCTCACAGCATTCCTTCACTCTCCAAAACAGAGGTTGGTAACATTTCCCAAGTGAAATTTCCAAGGAAGCAAAGGCTTTCTCTTAAGCAAAGGTGAAGATGGGATGAGTGTCTCCATTGAAATAGGAATAAAGTGAGAATGCCCCTTCATCTCACAAGCCCACTCAAGGTGTGGCCATCCGTCACTCCCATCTACCTTCTGGGCCCACAGGAACTCCATCACAGTCTGTGTGCTCAGATGGAGCCTGGGTGCCCTGCCGTGTCCTCCACTGATTCTTGTTTTTGTTTCTTCTTTTCCTCTTTTTTTTGGTTACTATTCCTGTGTAATTATATGGTGTGTTTTCTGTCCATGTGCTTTTAGTTTTTTGATGGTTATTCAATTGTAATTTGTGTTTAACTCAGTGGGAGACAACAACAGTCCCCATAAGACACAACTATACCCACACCTCCTGCAAATTCACATACTAAGCAAGAGCCACTACCTCCTTCTTCACCAATGGGCCAATGATAAAAAACCACCAAGAAGAGCCAGAATCACTCTTGGCTGCTCTTCACAAACAGTTAACAGAGATCTAAATACAACAACGCCATGATGTCTTGGAGACAACAGATCATCACAGTCCACACAAAGAAGCAGGGTGAAGTGGTAGAAACAAAGAAGCAGGATACAGACCCAGAACATATCCCTGAGGAAGAAGCAGCATTGGAACTCTGATAAAGAATTCAAAAGAAGTATCTTTAGGTTTCTTCAAAGGATTGAGAGACAGACCAAAGAAAACAGAAAAAACCTTAGAAGAATTTTGGAAGAACATATGAGAACAAAATGACAAAATAAATGAAAAATTAGAAATGATTCTAAATGAACAGATAGAAATCCAGAAGATGAATACTAAATTGTCAGAAATAGATAACACATTGGAAGGGCAAAGGAGAGGAATTGATGTGATGGAAGACAGAATTAATGAGATTGAAGACAAATACCTGAATACTTTTTGGAAA
>NW_006921871.1:746333-747859 GCF_000298275.1 Orycteropus afer afer | reverse complement strand
AAATACTGCAAAGCATCTTCTCAGATCATAATGCTATCAAATTAGAAATCAACAATAGAAAGATCAACAAGAAAAGAGTAAACACATGGAAACTGAACAACATCCTTCTTGAGAAAGACTGGGTAAGAGAAGAAATGAAAATTGAAATTCGAAAATTCCTTGAATCAAATGAGAATGAAAACACTACATACCAAAATCTTTGGGACACAGCAAAAGCAGTGATCAGAAGGTAATTTATAGCAATCAATGCACACATCAAAAAAGAAGAGCCAAAACCAACACTATAAACCAACATCTCCAACAATTAGAAAAAGAACAAAAAGAAAAGCCTACAGTCACCAGAAGAAAAGAAATAATCAAGATTGAGCAGAAGAAAAATATATACATACATTAGCTGTAACTCTAAAACTTGATTCATTATTATTGTTTTTTAATCCACAAAAGTGTACAAGATAATTTAAAAGGAATCTTACTCCAAAGGGGAAAAAAAATTGACAGCCAAAAGGAAGATGACAATCTGTAAACTGCAAAGACATTTGAGTTGGGTCATTCAGGTTAGGGATAAGCTTCTAACACTTAGAAGTCCTTCATCATATAGTAAAGTTGAGTCTTCTGGAAAGTATTCATTCATTCATACATTTATTTTTTCCTCTGGATGAAAGGAAAGAAATGCGCAGAACTTTAAAATGTTTCTTTCAAAGCAATAATGGTAACAAAACTCATTTCACACTTTAATATCCTTAAAAAAGAAAAATAATCAATAGAAGAATTATTCATTCAGTCAATGAATAAGGAAAATGGAATATTAATCCATATGTTACTTTAATAAATTAATTATATACTACATTTCAGAAAAAAAGATAGATGCACATGTATTAAAAATCTGATAGGATATTGTGATATACAGTATTAGGTACTATAAATTCAAAATATTTACTATCATATGAAACTGCTTGTAAATTGGAGGTCTTCTGGGACTAATAGTCATGTGTATTTGCTTTGTATGATTTCTTTTTTCTGTATCATCTTGTTACATATTCATGTAGATAACTTCTGTCTCCATCTCATTATAAAGGCTTGAATATATTCAGTATTTCAGTTCTGAATTCATCTTCTATCTCTGCATCTTGAAATATTTAGCTCCACTTAGATTGACTGTAGATATAATTTTGTGATGATGTAAATGTCTATTCTTTATTTCTTGATTCTAAGACTCAAATCAGCTTATCCTGCATATTTCTAGTATATTTTTTTCACTATTATTCACTATTTTTCACAAATATTAATATATTTGAAGATATATCTATATCTATCAATCAATTTCTGAAAGAGAAAGAGAGAGAGAGAGGAACTCAGTAACGTTCCCCCAATGGGATATAATTCTCCAAGTAGATTATAATTAAAGAGTATGGGAAAAAGAGGAATCAGTACCTTGACCAGGAGGCTGTCGTTCGAACAGAACAAGGGGACACTACATGGTTTAAAATCAAGAAGGGAGTGCGTCAGGGTTGTATTCTTTCTCCATA
>NW_006921871.1:733275-745753 GCF_000298275.1 Orycteropus afer afer | reverse complement strand
AGAAGGGACCATTCCCTGGAGAAGGATGTCATGCTTGGTAGGGTGGAGGGTCGATGAAAGAGGGGGAGGCCTTCAAGGAGATGGAGTGATACAGTGGCTGCCATGATGGGCTCAAGTTTAGCAGGGATTGTGGGGCTGGCGTGGGATCAGGCAGTGTTTCATTCTGCTGTGTGTGGGGTCGCTGTGAGTCGGAAATGACTCGACAGCACTTAACAACAACAACAACAACATGGGAAATAAGGCTATAAACTGCAAGGTAAACAGACCCAGAACCAAGAAGTCACTTTAATAATTTCAGTGTCCAATGAACTAATGAGATGGCTTTTACTTTTGGCTTAGAAAACAAACAAGTAAACACAAAATATTTTTCTATCTCTGTGTGTGTGTGTGTTTGTGTGTGTGTGTGTGACTCTCTCTCTCATGCACACACACTCTCACACACAGCCATTTCTTCTAGGTCACTGTCTCTGAAAATAAATCCTTCATAATAATTTATACCAGTATAGACTTTTCTTGAATTAACACATTCTTGGTGTGATTTGTGGCTACTAGTTTTTATGTACACTCATGATTTTAAGCTACAGCTGACACATAAAAGACAAATCAAAGAATATGAGAGACATTTTTGAAAACTACAGAAGAGGATATTAGCTATGAAGCACTAGAAATCTGAAGGGAAAAAATACACACACACACACATACCCTGAGGCCCCAATTCAATTAAATACATTTAAGGAAATGAAGTATTTCAGATTAGTTTCACAATGATGCTGACAGTTCTCTTCAAGTAGTTAATCAAATTCCACAGAAAAACCACATCACAGACAAATACAGGTCTCCTTCTCTTGTGTTGTTAGACTGAAGGGACAATGTTGCTGCATTAAACTTTTCTTTTTTAAAAAAATCAAAAACTATTTTATTTATCTTCACTTTATAATTCCTTACCTTATCAGTAGGCAAAGTAATTTTTAAGGTGAAGAATGAATAATGGTTTATAACAGATGTCTTCAAACCTAAGCAGGCTTACTCCTGAGAGATTCAAAGACTTTCCAGAGAGTAGATAGGACAGATACTTTTAAGAGCAGCGATTCCGATCTTCAATTTACCAATGTCTTTCTTGCTGAAATTGATCTCCTTGTGAATTCTAAAGTTTGAAGTTCAGATTTGCTGAAATTTCTTCATAATATCCTGCTGTAAAAAGGACATGGTGGTTGGGGGGAAGCATCTGGCCTCCACTACATTAATGAAGAGGAGACAGAATCACCATCAGCATCAACAGCCAAAGACTGATTCCTATAAGGCAGAGGTCAGACATGCCTCCATTCTCCCAACCTTTTTACCTATTCAGAAACCAACTTTCCCTTTCATCAGCACTCTCTACTCTGCTGGGTTTGATATTTCTTTGCAATGACCACACGGAACTCATAGACAATATTTATGTTACAATTCAGGTTCAAGAACACTCAGGTTACAGTTCTTCAATCAGGATAGCCTCTCTGTGGTCATGCTCATACACCCCTCTCTTTGACGATTGGCCTCTTGACCTGGCCTCTGTCCTACTTGGGCAAGTGTTATAAAGCTTTTTCAGTTCTACAGATGCCCAGGGAAGTAGCTCACTTCTTCAGCAAGCCTCCTGCCTGAAGACACTGAGCTTTCTCACTCTATAGACTAGGAAGCCCGCTTTGTCTTATGCTGATCTCTGCTGCCAGTTTCTGCTTCTGGGGTCTGTCATCACCATTTCTTTGCTGTACCTTCTTATCTCTCCCAATCTCAGCAAAATGTTACAGCTTGCTCTCTCTCTCTCTGTCTTCTGGGTTGAGGAATTCAGCACAGAGATCGTGGGTCTAAGTGACATGCTCCTCCTGTCTATTCTTTCTTGATGATAGTGAGATCCTCCTTTTCTCACTTTGGTGTGGCTCATTTTAAGCCTATAAAGATGTCAAAACTTACCTATCCCCACATTAGGGTTCCATACGTGTTATTTGCTTGGTCTTATACCAAGAAAATAGCATGTGTGGAATTATCTTATTTTTGAAGATAATTCAAAAAGAAAAGAATCATTGGTACTTAGAAAATATGGTGTTGATGGTATAAATGACACCAGTGATTATATGATGGAATTGTGCAAGACCAGTGACTTATTCATTGCAAATACCTTTTATCAATAACATAAATGGCAGGTACACGAGTGGACCTCACTAGATCAAATATACAGGAATCAGAGTGATTACATCTGTGGAAAGATGCAATAGAGAAGCACAATATCAACAGTCAAAACACGGATAAGATCTGCCTTCGAAACAGACTATTGATTGCTAATAGGCAAGTTCAAGTTAAAGTTAAATTAAAACAAATCTATGAGATCTCAAATATGACCCTGAATTTATTCCACCTGAATTTAGAGGTCTTCTGAATAACAGATTCGTTATATTCCAATGAATGAAGATCAGATGAGTTATGGGATGATAGGAAGAACATCATACATGAAAGCAAAAGGTCTTTAAAAAGACAAGAAAAGAAGAAAAGTCAAAATGGAGAGCAGAAGAGACTCCGACTTGCTCTTGAACAAAGAGTAGTTAAAACAAATGGAAGAAATAGTGAAAAGAAAGAGCTGAACAGAAGATTTCAGAGGAAAGTTTGAGAAGACAAAGTAAAGTATTATAAGGAAATGTGCAAAGACCTGGAGTTAGAAAACCAAATGGGAAAAACATGTTCAACATCTTTCAAGCTACAAGAACTGAAGAAAAAAAGAATTCAAGCTTGAGTTGCAATATTGAAGGATTCTATGGGAAAATACATTGAACTATGTAGGAAGCATCAAAAGAAGATGGAAGGAATACACAGAGTTACTGTACCAAAAGGAGTTGGTCAATATTCAACCATTTTGGGAAGCATATTATGATCAAGAACCAATAGTATTGAAGGAAAATGTCCAAGCTGCACTTGAAGGAATTTGCAACTAACAAGACTCCAGAAATTGACTGAATACGTTTTGAGATGTTTCAAGAAAGAAATACAGAACTGGAGGTGTTGACTTGTTTATGCCAAAATATGTGGACGATAGCCACCTTGACAATTGAATGAAGGTGATTCATATTTATGCCCATTCAAAAGAAAGTGATCCAACAGAATGTGGAAACTATGGAACAATATCATTAATATCACATGCAAGTGTAATCTTGTTGAAGATAATTCAAAAAAGATTGCAAGAGTATTTTGATAAGGAACTTCCAGACATGCAAGCAGAATTAAGAAGAGAATGTAGAATGAGGGATATTACTGTTGATATCAGATGGATCTTGGCTGAAAGGAAAGAATACCAGGAAGATGTTAACCTATGTTTTATTTACTGTGGAAAGACATTCAACTGTGTGGATCATAACAAATTATGCATAATACTGTGAAGAATGGGAATTCTGGAACACTTAATTATGCTCATGAGGAAACTGTACATAGAATAAGAGGCTGCCATTCAAATAGAACAAGGGTATTCTGCATGGTTTAAAATTGGGAAGGGTGTGAATCAGGGTTGTACCACTTCAACATACTTATTCAATCTGTGTGCTGAGCAAATAATCTGAGAATCAAGAGTATATGAAGAAGAACAAGGCATCAGGATTGAAGGAAGAATAATTACCAACCTATGATAAGGAGATGACACAACCTAGCTTGCTGAAAGTGAAATGACTTAAAGCACTTACTGATGCAGAGCAAAGACTACAGCCTTCAGTATGGATTACACTTCTACGTAAAGAAAGGAAAATCCACACAACTAGACCAATAAGCAACATCATGATAAATGGAGAAAAGATTGAAGTTGCTAGGGATTTCATTTCACTTGGATCCACAAACAACACCCATGGAAGCAGCAGTCAAGAAATCAGATGTCATACTGCACTGGGCAAATCTGCTGTAGGAGACTTTTTAAAAGTGTTTAGGAGCAAAGATGTTACAATGAAGATGATGGTGTGCCTCACCAAAGTCATGATATTTTCAGTCACCTTATACATAGGTGAAAGCCGGACAATAAATAAAGAAGACAGAAGAGTTGCTACCATTGAATTGTGGTGTTGGCAAAGAATCCTGAAAATATCCTGGACTGCCAGAGGAATTAACAAATTTAGAAGAAGTGTAGTCAGAATGTTCCTTAGAAGCAAGAATGTTCAGACTTTGTCTCACCTACCTTGGTCATGTTGTCAGAAGTTACCATTTCCTGCAGAAGGATAGCATGCTTGGGGAAGTGGAAGGTCAGTGCAAAAGGAGAAGACCCTCAATGGGATGGAGTGACACATTGGCTGCAATGATAGGCTCAAGCATTACAAGAATTGTGAGGATGCTGCAGGAACTTGTCTACGTTTTGTAGATCAGGTTAATATGAGTCAGAGACTACTGTATGGCACCTAACAACAACAACAACCCCCACAACAATACTACATACCATATTCACATTATTAACAAAATATCCAATCCCTTACAGGGCCAGAAGCACCTCACATTTGGATCATTCCATCCACTTTTCTGTGGCTGCAACGATAGGCTCAGGTATAGCAAGGATTGTGAAGTTAGCACAGGACCAGGCAGCGTTTCGATCTGCTGTGCATAGGGTTGTTATAAGTCAGAGAAGACTCAACAGCACCTAACAACAACAACATCCACTTGTCTGGTGGAAGTCATAAAGATTCTGGCTAGAAGTGTCATTTTAAGTAATTGACTGCACCATATCTGTAGCATTAGCAGTTGGGGCAATATTAAACTTAGGGACTGGAGTCCAGTGTTCTTAATGTGAGAGTACAAGGTTTCCAACCACAAACTTTAACAGAGTATGTGACAACAAAACGACCCTAAGCTTTGTCTCCATGGTGGCAGCAGAGAGGCTGATGTTACAGCAGGAGGGACTGCCAAGGCAGGTGTCACTAGGGTCGGTGTCTCCTGTCACTCAGTTCTGCAACTCATTAACACCTTTCCTCTCAGTCACCCACTGATCAGGGTGAGCCTTGGTATCTGCCATTGGGCAGAGAGAAGGGTGTCTGCCTTGTCATTGGAAAATGGGAAGAGCTGGAGCTCTGTTGGAGGGGCCAGGAAAAGGAAGAAAGGTCAGAGGGGTGGGGCATGTATTGGCGCTCAGCCCTGTATGGAAGCAGGGCAGGTGGTGCTCAGCGCATTGTGGGAGGTTGCTGGCCTGCCTGCCCACCCAAGGAAGGGTCAGAGGACAATATGAGTTATTTTACTGGCTAACCTCAACCCCAGTGAGGTCACTATTTGAATCACAGAAGGTGAAGGAGCCCACAAAGGTCACTGGAAAGGTTTGGTTAAGATTTTGGAAAAATAAATCCAAAAATCCAGGTTGATCGGACTAAAGTCTTTTAGTAAAAAGTTACTTATGAACACAGAATTGACTCTCAAAGCAAACCATAATGAAGCCCTGACAATTACCTGGCTAATAAATTATTATTATTATTTTTTGTTTGTTTGATGTGTTTGTTTTAGCACTTATTTATGATTCACATACTAAAATAGTGGGTGAATTGCAAAAGGTGGGAAGAAATATGACATAAATGCTGCAGAGGGAAGAGAGGGAAGTGTTAAGTCTGTAAATTTGTAGAAAAAATGGTTTTACAGAGTTTACTAATTGATAGCTGGATTTGTTAAGTGTGTGTGTTTGGGGGGGAGTGATTAACGTCCCTATCTAAATATAAGATGGGGTTACTGTTCCATCAGTCACTGTTTTTCAATCCCAGATCCTTCATGGGTAAGACCCACTTTGGATATGCCTCAATCTCACAGTGCTAAAGCTTCTTTCCCATCTCTCACACCTTTTGAAATTGTCTTTCTTACTTATTCTTTAAAGTTGCATACTATTCCTTTGTGTGTATATACCATAGTTTGTTTATCCATCCATCTGCTGATGGGCACTTAGATTGTTTCCATCTGTTTGCTATTGTGAATAGTGCTGCCATCAGCACTATCTATTTGTGTCCTGGATGTCAGTTGTGTAGGATAGAAAGAGCTAAGAAATACCTCATAATGCAGATGAACTTGGAGGACATTATGTTGAGTGAAATAAGTCAATCACAAAAGGACAAATATTGTATGAGGCCACTATTGTAAAAAGTCAAGGAAAAGTTTATACACAGAAAGAAATATTCTTTGATGATTACAATCATTTGTGGGTGGAGAGAAGGACAATTACTAAGAAGGTAAGATAATTTGGGTAAAGATAAAGGTAATATACAAATAGCACAATATCACTAAGGAAAAGGAAGGCACAGAGAGATGCATAAGAGTTACAGACAACAAAGATAAACATTATCACATACACAATCTTGCATTACCCGTAATAAAAAAAACATTGATACATGACTGGATATGTAGGTAGACAGGCAAGATGATTAGATATGGGTAGGCAAACAAGACCATACTCATGACTATATATGGGTTTGGTAGGCAATACTTCTACATAAGCATATGTATGTGTTGTAAAAAATATCCATTTATATAGCACAGTTAACAGAGGGCAAAGTTATGAAAACTTCTTAGCAATATTCAAGTACCTTGAGGGAGTAAGTCACTGAGCCTGTGAGCTCAGGACCATAGTCACAGAGGAATACAACCTCAATTGGACATAACATAGTCCATAAAGACATTCTTCTACATCTTACTTTGGTGAGTAGTTACTGGAGTCTTAAAAGCTGGTGAGCAACCATCTAACATGCAACTATTGGTCTCTCTGTCCAGAGCAAAGAAGAGTGAAGAAAAAATCAAAGACACATTGAAACAATTAGTCCAAGGACCAGTGGAGCACATGAACCTCAGCCCTGAGACCAAAAGAACTGGATGGTGACTGGCTACCACTGCCAACCACTCTGAAAAGTGATCACAATAGGAAATCCTGGGATAAAGTGGGAAAAAAATGTGGAACAAAACTAAAATTCATTAAAAAAATAATAAATAATAAAAATTCCAGGCTTACTGATAGAAACTGGTGGAAATCCTAAGACTACGGCTCTTATTCATCCTTCAGGTCTGGAACAGAACTCACTCCAATGGTTCAACTTTCAGCCAAAAAATAGACAGGCCTATGAGGTGAAGAGTAACACCAGTGAAGTATGCATTGCTTAGAACAGCCAAACATAAGAGATCAGAATGGCAACATTTGCCCATGGGTAAAGTTCAGAAGGCAGGGATGAAGAGGAAAGAAGGACAAACGGTAATGCTAACCATAAGGAGGAAGTGGGAAGAGTGCTGTTAAATTACGGGGATTGCAAAGAATGTCAGGGATACTGCATGGTTTAAAATCAGGAAGAGTGTACGTCAGGGTTGTATCCTTTCACAATTTTTATTCAATCTGCATGCTAAGCAAATAACATGAGAAGCTGCAATATATAAAGAATATGGCATCAGGATTGAAGGAAGACTCACTAACAAACTGCAATACACAGTTGACACATTCTTGATTCTGGAAAATGAAGATGATGTGAAGTACTTACAGATGAAGATCAAAGACTGCAGTCTTCAGTATGGATTATACTGCAACATACAGAGAATGCAAATCTTCAAAACTGGACCAACAAGCAACTCCAGGTTAAACGGAGAAAAATATGAAGTGTCAGGGATTTTGTTTTACTTGGATCTACAGTCAACATTCATGGAAGCTGCAATCAGGAAATCAGACATCATATTGCAGTGGGCAAATCTGCTGCAAAAGACCTCTATAAAATGTTAAAAAGGAAAGATGTCACTTTGATAACTAAATTACTGAGACTAAGGTATGCCTAACCCAAGCCATGGCATTTTCTATCACCTCATATGCATTTGAAAGCTAGACAATGAATATGGAGGAATGAAGAGTTGATGCCATTGGAGTGTGGTGCAGGGGAAGAGTATTGAAAGTACCATGGACAGTCAGAAGAACAAACAAATCTTTCCTGAAAAAAAAAGTGCTGCAGGAGTGCTCTTTGGAAGTGAGAATGGCCAGACTCCATCTCACATATTTTGGTCATGTTGTCAGAAGGGACCATTTCCCTGGAGAAGGATATTGTGCTTGGTGAAGCAGAGGGTCAGCAAAGAGGAGGAAGACCTCAACAAGATGGAATAACACATTGGCTGCAGTGCTTGGGTGCAAGCATCGCAAGAATTGTGAGGATGGCACAGGATGAGCAAGTTTTGTTCTGATGTACATAGGGTCTCTTATGAGTTGGAGCTGACTTGACAGCACAGCACCTAACAACAACCATCAATGTCAAGAAACAAAATGTTTATGAACTTTTGAATGGAAAATCTATTTACTCTATGAATTTTCACCCAAATTACAATAAAAAGTTAATTAAAAAAAAAAAAAAAAAAAAAGTCTTTTTCCAGGTTACCAAAGAAAGGCAAACTGATTACCCTTACAGAATCTTATCCAGAACCCTGAACTTATTCTCAGGAAACAACTAAAAGGACAATTCAAGATGCATAGGTCCAGAGGGAGAGTATATTGCCAGCAAAGCATCTAAGCTTCTAAAAAGATACTAATGAGAGGCAAATAGATACTCACCACAGAGCTCCTTGTGTCATATCTATTGACCTATCTGTGTTCCTTACCTTGCCTCCCTATTTATCATCTCTCTATCAGGAGCTCTGGTAGCATAGTGCCTAAGGCACTTGCCTGTTAACCAGAGGCTGGAGGTTCAAACCCACCAGCCACTCCTTGGAAGGAAGGTTGGGCAATCTTCTTTTGTAGTGATACTGCCTTGGAAACCCAAGGAGGGGGTTGCTATGAGTCAGGGCTGACTCGACAGCACATAACAACAACAACAACTATCACCTATCATCTATCTATCTATCTATCTATCTATCATCTATTTTAAAATTTGAATTCAGAAGTGAGATGCCATGGGGCTTATATTATTACACTTATTTTAAAATCAAAGGCATTTTAAAATGCAAAATTAATTAAAACTTTTTTTTTTTTTTTTTTTTTTACATAAAATAAACTCATTTCTTTCATCATTTGACCAGGAGAATTGCCTGTGCAAATGAGCTGGATGGTGACATTTTTCCATAAATTAAATGAGCTATAACCAAAAAAACCCAAACCACTGTGATCGAGTCATATCTGACTCATACCTACCCCTCCTTGGGTTTCTGAGATGTTTCCAGCTAAAACAAAAATTACATTTAAACACATATGAAAACACCAGAGTTTATCTTCTTTCTAATTAGTATATTTACACAAAAAATTATAAATCACAAGTTCATAGTGGGTGCGCATCATTGTTTTAAATTATTTTAAGGTGCACTGATTTTTATAATTTGGTTCCTGTTTTCTGACAGATTTATGGATTGCTTTTTATTTATTTGTGTGTTTGTTTATTTAATGAGTACATCATTATTCAAGAGCAAAGCAGAAATCACAGGAATCATACCTGGAGTTTATACTCAGAGAGCACATGGCTTTACAAATAACTGTTGAAATGGAAATACCCAAAACCCTACAGTGGATTCATGAATATTAACTCATATTTAAAAAAAAAAAAAAAAAAAACACCTTACAGATCTAATTTGACCTTCTGCTTTATAAAATAAGTAAACTGAAGACCATAGAGAAATCAACTACCCAAATGCCACACTGAGGGTTGGCAGCAAAGTTGGGATCTGAGCTCAGAACTTCTAACTCCCATCCTATTCTTTCCACAGTGACACAGAAAGTGTGCTAACACTTAAAAACTTACATGTTAAATTTAATAAATGGATATCCAAAAATGGTGTAGAGTTCTACTTAATAAAAGTGCCTACAAGTTATTTTGTCAATAGAAATGAGGAACTATTTAGCACTGTGGAAAGCCCTTTCTTACTCATTAATGGTTGTTGTTGTTGTTGTTATATGCCGTCAAGTCGGTCGCGACTCATAGCGACCCCTCCTTGGGTTTCAGTAGGCTCATTACATGCATTTATTGCATTAGGATTCTAAACTATTAAGTTGCTGCACTTTAAAAGTGGCACGATGTAAGAAGATGTGCCTTAGAAGAATCTTATGCATTTATATTTGTTGTTGTTGTTGTGTGTCATTGAGTCAATTTCAATTCATAGCGACCCCATGTGACAGAATTGAATTGGCCCATAGGGTTTTCTAGACTGTAATCATTAACGGAAAAAAATCTACAGTTCTTCCTCCCATGGCATCTCTAGGTAGGTTTGAACTATCACCATTTCAGTTAGTAGCCAAGGGTTTAACCATTTACAGCAATACTTTATGTGCAGCCCTGTCAGTATGTCACTGGAGGCTTGCATGTTACTATGATGGTGAATCTGTCTACCGTGGGTGATGCTGCTGGTATTTGATATACTGGTGGTGTAGCATCCAGTCTTACTGTGATAAGCAAGCCACCACAGTATGGCAAACTGACACATAAGCAGTGGTTTACACCGGTAGGACTATTTTATTAGAAATAAAATCTACCTACAGATTCAATCCTATCTTGAGTGTTCCATAGTTTTATTTTAATTTGGGGATTATTGTTGGGAAATTTCATTACACATAAAAAGATATAGAAATATCTTTAACTGACATTTATGATTAGTTAATTACATTAACCAAGAGACCTAAAGTTCTGCTTTACAGAATGAAATGCTATCTAGTCCTGTGTCATGCTAATGAGTGATTGTGGATCGAAATGTGATTGTGGATTTGATCCATAGGGTTTTCAATGGCTGATTTTCAGAAGTAAATCACTAGGCCTTTCTTCCTAGTCAGACTTAGTCTGGAAGCTCTGCAGAAACCTGTTTACCATCATGGTAACATGTAAGCCTCCGAAGGGCTGCACATAGGTACATTGGCCTGAAATAGAATCTGGGTCTCCCTCATAGAAGTGAGAACTTTGCCTCTGAAGTATATTAGCAATGAGCTTCTGAAAGATATCCTTTATTAGCTTGAGGAAGGTCCTTTCTAATTCTAATTTGTTGATTAGTATTGTTATTATGAATAAGGGCAGGATGTTTTTAAAATGCTTTTTCTGCAGCTATGAAGGTGATCATATGATTTTTGTCTTTTATTCTGTTGATGTTATGTATGATATCTATTAATTTTAAGAAGTTAAACCAACTTTGCATTCTACTTTCTCCCTGTGTTCACCATTTCCATTCATTTTTCTTTCCTATCTTTTCCAAATTGAGCCATGGAAATTGGCTCATCCCAAATTTGAAAGATGACTAATGGCCTTAGCCTTGGGGGTTCCAACAGTCTCTATCAGCCCAGTAAGCCTGGTCCTTTTATGATTTTGAGTTTTGATTCACATTTTTTCTCTCACTCTATCCAAGACCTTCCATTGTGATCTCTTACAGAGCAGTCAGCAGCTTAGATGGCTGCTTACAAGTTTTTAACACCCCAGGCACTACTTACCAAATTAGGATGCAGAAAATGTTCTTGGATGACTATGCTAGTTAATCTTGAAGTTCCCTGAGACTATGGTCTTAAGTTCTAGGCCCAGTGATTCAGAGCATTTTGTTATGACTAAGAAGTTTTAATAACTTTGGCCCCTATGTGCTTTACTATATTCATGAATGTATTTGTAGCACATACAAACACACATGTAGAAATACCCTCTGTATATATGTATGTGTATATAAATATATATTTCTTGGTGTAATCCCATTTACTTTCCTACATCTATGCATATGTAATTCTTTTTATATGCTGTTGAATTCAGTTTACTAAATCCACAAAACACTTTGTCAAGCATTTTTGCATGTCTATTTATAAGTCATATTGATTAATAGTTTTATTGTGAGTCAAAAGATTAATTTTTAATAAAATATATTTAAGTATCATAGTTTCATTTATATTTGGCCATATTAAGCAACTCTTGAAAATGCTGTCAGAGAATTCAAATACATTATTAATTGTAAATTGTGCCTTCACTAATATCAGTATAACCCACTAATTAAGAACACAAATTTTGTAGTCAGGCCTTTTGGCTTTAATCCTGGCTCAGGTATTGATTAGCTTTCTGACCTTAGGCAAGTTAAGTTCTTTTCCAGGTCTCAATTCCCTCTGTAAAAATGGAGAAAATAATTTTATATGATTTGAGGATGAAATAGACTATGCATTGTGCAAAATTGTTGAATATTCCTTGGCATTTGTAAGTAAGAATTTAATACATATCTTTCATCATTATTCATTTATCTTTCAATCTATCAAAAATCAAATGGCTCAGTTTTTCAGTAACCAGTGCAATGCCGTGTTTTCTTCTCTATCTTCTTTAAATATTCACTTCATATTGATCCCCTCTTTTCTGAATTTCAGTTGCATCCCTTACCCCATTAAAATATAATTAAATATGTATGTTTTAGCATTATTCTGTATTTTTAAAGCACTTGTTATTCCACTATAAAAGGAATATGCAACCAGATATCACTTTTATTATTATTTGAAGAAAAAGAGAATAAGGAATAAGGTATAGTTGAGGAAACAGAGTATAGTCAGCATATATATATATAT
>NW_006921871.1:721593-733105 GCF_000298275.1 Orycteropus afer afer | reverse complement strand
AAATTGAAAAGACTTGAGGTTCTAGAGCTTATCAAATCATACAGAGAGAAGAAAATTGAATTGTATTCAAAGTTTCAGAAATTATTGAAAAAAAAATTCTGCCATCGATTCAGATCCAACTCACAGCAACGCCTCCATGGGTTTGTGAGGCAGTATCACTATGGAAGTAGATTGCCCTATCTTACTTCTGAGGACTGGCTGGTGGGTTTGAACTTCCACCCTTCTGGTTGACAGTCAAATGCCTTAGGCACTACACCACCAGAGCTAATGGAATAAAATTTCTTAATATAATACTGGAAACTAGAAGACAATTCAGAAGTGTTTTCAAGTTTTCCAACTAGGAATATGTTCCCTTCATAATTCTCACTCAAATATAAAGTCAGGGGGCAAATTATAAGTCTCTAAACAAATTGCTCTGCATTTCTCTGGTGTTCTGGAGAAATTCATGGAGGGTATGAATTTCCTTCAAGAAGGAAAAGGGGGAGCAGAAGGAAGGGGGGGAAATCCATTAGTTAAAGGAAACTATTGTCCCTAAATAAAGAAGTGATATAGTGATCCCTAAAAGAGTATTTTAGGACATGTCAGGAAAATAGCTGCACCTCAAGCCTAGAGAGTAAGTGAGACAGATTAGATCAGGCCAAAGTTGTTCATAAGATGTCTCTAAGGAAATAGTGACAATGATGCATTAACTGATGGTTGTAAATATAAGAAGGGGATTTGTATACTTCTATGGGAGGGATTTGTAGTTCTAGATTTGTATTAACTCAATAGTGGCAACTAACAAAAATGAGAGGCACACAAATAACTAAACAAATGAAAAATAGATAAATAAATAACTCCAGAAAAGACAAAATGCTGTACATGCTGTCAAATGTAAACGAGGCATTCTACATCATTCAATTGTAAATAATAATTAAACTTAAAATATTATAAATATTGCTTAATGTGACAACTAAATTATAATTTAGTTATAGTAGATTTGAAGACTAGAACAAGGAAATCATTTGTGTCCAATGTGTTGGAGGAAGTGGTAACTAAATTTAATTTTACCAAGATAATGATAACATTTGGAACTTAAACTCAATAAATAGCTATATAATCATATGACTTAAAAATATTGAGATATATTCCAGGTCACAACACTGAAAATATTTACAGTTGTTGCCTTGGAGAAATGGAAATGGAAAAAGGAGAGAAAAAATAGGACCAAAGTTCCTGTTCTGCATTTTTTAAGTGTTCCAGTATTTCAGGTTTTTAAAATTTTATACCAGAACAACCTAGGGGTGGAAAAAAAAAGTAGTAATGGAAACTCTAATAGACATAAATGAATTTTATTATGGGATTATCATGAAGTAAATGCCAAACTCTATAAAGAGGTGCTGAAATTTTTATACAAAAATAAAATAAAGTTACACTTGATTGTGTTTGGACAGTTGTAGCAGCACATAATCCAGTGTTTGAGGCATACCTTACACTATACTTGGTCCATAGTTATAATCATGTGACCTCATTAAAATCCATATGTTGGGCAATCTACTTCAGTGGTGATACTGCCTCAGAAACCCAAGAAGGTGTCGCTATGAGTCAGGTCTGACTCTACGGCACGTAACAGCAACAACAACAACAACATCATTAAATTAATCGAGATGTGTACATTGAAGTGATGGGATAAATGCCACAGGAATTTTCTCTCAATAAAAATCATAATTGTTGTGTCTTCAGACATATATTCTTCTTTTAAAATTTTCTCCCTGTAAAACTTTTCTTTCCACAACTTGTATTTCCTTTCTCATGCCTGAAAGACTTTTCCCCAACAATATTCCACACTAGAGAAAAGCAGTAGGCTGTAACCGCAGCACATCTGTTTGAAGACAAAGCACTGAATTCTAAGTGTTTTATGTAGACCTGCAGCATGCTGTTTGCTAGAAATTGAGAATCTGGTAAGTGAGACTTTCAACATTTCTGAGCTGAGTTCCTTTTGCCTAAAACAAAATGGCATTTCACTTCTCACTACAACGCACTGTTCATTGCAAACTAAAATTTCTGTCTACCTATTTCAGACTGCCTCCGGCAGAGGAACTAACAAAGCTATTGAACTTTTGAAGTAATATGGAATTCTGGCAGGGATTTTGCCAGTCTCATCTTTTCCATGAGGTTATTTCCTAGAATATGTGTTTATATTAGTGTCTGGAAAAGAAAGGAACATAAAAATGCAAGTAATGATATGTAAGAAAGAATAAAAGGACACTAAATTAGAAATAAAATAATACAGGCAAACACTTGAGAGATATAACATCAGAATAAATGAGAGAAAATTTGCTAATGGAAAGTTTGTGGGTTTTTTCCACTCTTTTAAACTATGACATCCAATTCAGAGTCAAATTCTGAATTACAGTAGAATCAATCTTCTGAAGCTTATTGAATCTTATAAAAATTGAAGAGAAAGTATACAAAATGAGCAGCTGAATAGTAGATAAGAATTAAATAAATAGAGTTGTTTAATGGTAACTATGTTTTGGAACTAAGAGAACAAGAACTGCCAACATTACATTTAGTTTCTTCAAAATATTTTATGTGCTATCACTATCATCTGTCTAATATAAACATTTTTGCTTAAATTGGGAGAAAATGTATGTAGGCAGAAACCTATACAAGAGGATATTTTATATTCATTTTGAAGTTGGTGGGAAAGCCCTGAAGTATGAACATTACCCTTAAGCCAAAGGATCTCTTGTGAAGCCTGAGCATTGAGAAGACTGGAATTCAGTTCTCTTTTATTGTTCAAGTTAAACAGAAAGAGAAAAGCAGGGCCATCCTGCTGGCTCAGAGCTAGCTTTGATGGCTTAATGTTTACTCTTTCCAGTCCTCAGGGGTGTACAGTAAGCAAGAAAATAAAACTGAAAAAGGGACAAAAAACACACAGCTATACTCACCCTTAGTCAGAAAGAAGGTGAAACTCTGAATTCAATTAATAAGTTTGCCATTTATCTTCAGAACTTAGGGACAAATGAAAACTGTAAACAGACCAAAAGGACCTAGCAATCACAGTGAAACAATATGTCTACTGTAGCTTGTCAGCTGCATCTTAGAAGTCCTTGAAGAATACCTCATAAATTCTCATGTGATGGTGGTTGTATTATTAGGTATTATCCAGTAGGTTCCAACATATTGCAAATCTACATCAATAGAATGAAACACTGCTTGGTTCTGTTCCATCCTCATAATCATAACCATGCTTGAGCCCATCATTACAGCCTCTGTGTCAGTCCATCTTGTTAAGGGTCTTCCCCTTCTTCTCTGACTCTGCACATTAACATGCATGATATCCTTTTCCATGGACTGGTCCCTTCTGACAACAGGACCAAAGTACCAGAAAAGAAGTCCTCATCTAATGTTGTTAATTTGCTCAGGAGTGGAATAATTTTTTGAAGCATTGTTACTTCTACACAGAAGCACCCTGCATGGAGCAGAGGCTGGAATAAATGCTAACTGAATCATTACTCACAAGTAAAGTGAAGAATACCCTTGTTTTCAGGGCAAAAGGGAAATACCATGGAAGTAATGATAGATTTTTATAGGCCAATAACACTGGAAGAAAATTTTAGGAAATTTAATCAACTTACATTTATTTTGCATTTTAGAAATACTGAGACATAAACTCTAGTGATATTAAATCTTTTATATGGAATCAAACTTCCTTTTTCAAATACATCAAAATGTTAGATAAAAATAAATAAAGAAAGAAGAAAACAGTGAGCAAGCAAAGGGTAGAAGTCAAGTTGTGTAAGAGAAATCTTAAGGTGTCATCAATAAAGGATAGGCTATAGGAGTGGCCTACAGAAAAAAGAAGAAGTATCTTAAAGGTTGATGTTCCAATATGAGCCAGTGCTTTGGGTTCCATGCTCAGAGCACACATGGAACTACTAATTTTACCTAAAACTTGTGTTGTTGTTGGTAGGTGCTGTTAGGTAGGTTCCACGTAGAGCCTGCACCTTAGAACTATGAAAGAATCCATGCACTAACTTCACGAATGGCAAAAAAAAAAAAAAAAAAAATTGTTTTGATATATCAATAGAACAGAGTCAGTCTTTGAAAATCACAATCTATTAAGGATGCTATGAATGAGTGTTGGGTCAAATATATGCAATACCTAGGTAATAATAAAAGCTGATCTGGAAACAAATCAAAAGATAATCTGTATCTAATGAATCCTATAGGATACTGGAGAAGAAAACCCAAATCTGTCCAATAGGGAAGCCTCTATAATTATAGAACATATGTGAAACATTAAAACAAACAAACACAAATTACACTAGAAGATGTAATTCCAAAACTAGTCTAAATAGTTTGCATTTATTAACTCATTCAACTCAACACGGATATTTTAAGATAAACAAAGACTAAGTATAAAGGGAGCTCTGGTGGCATAGTGCCTAGGGCATTTGACTGCTAATAAGAAGACTGGTGGTTCAAAGCCACAAGCCACACCTGGGAAGGAAGACTGGGCCATCTACTTCCATAGAGATAACTGCCTTGGAAACCCAAGGTGGGGTGGCTATGATTTGGGACAGATTCAATGGCAATGAGCTTGTTTTTTTTTGCAAGAGTATAAAATTTGCTAATTACTACCAAAGTAACTGCTAAGAGACCCAATTAGATGAAAAAAGAAAATAAAGCCAGAAAGTAAGACTATTAAGAAAGTAGTAAAGGTGAGAAAAGGAGATTATAAAACATAAGGGGAAATTTAAATAAATACTAATAATTGAATTTTAAACAAAATTAGCAATATAAGAGTTTATAATATATTAGAAACAACATACTGATAACATAATAATATTTTTTTAAAAAATGAGGGTCTTTCTGGAAAAAAAAGAGTTCACTATTAGGAAAAAGGGTAGAAATAATGGTTACACTTACAAATTGCTGGAAAAATATAAAGATATTTATTCTTGTCAGGATGTCTTAGACTAACTGGTGTTGTAGACAGACTGAGAAATATCAGTGGCTTAATAACAAGAATTTACTTCTATATATGCAAAGCCTAAGTCTCTGGGTGGCAGAAATGATTTGTTCTCAGATAAGAATCTAAATGTTGGTGAGTTGAACTCACTTAGTAGTTCCATAAAACAAGAGTTGGTGAACTGCTTCCATAAAGATTTCAGCCAACGAAAGCCAAGGGTGGATTGCTACTCTGTACCATAAAGGATCTGCATAAGTTGGAATTGACTTATCAGCAACAGTTTTATGCAAAGTCTAATGCAAGTCTGACAACGATCCTCCATCTTGAATCTATGTCATCAAGACCGTATATACTACAAGGTTTTTACAGGTTGAGAAGGAGAAGTGCATTGTCTTTTACTTTTTCCTCTTGTTTGCTGTTGTTGATAGGTGCCATCAAGTCATTTGCGACTCACAGCAACCCTATGCACAGCAGAACAAAACACTACCCTGTCCCCCACCAGCTGCACGAGCCTTAATGTACTTGAGCCCATTGCTGCAACCACTGCATCAATGCATTTCATTGAGGGCCTTTCTCTTTTTTGTGGATGCTCCACCTTACCAAATATGACATCCTTCTACAGGGACTGGTCTCTTCTTACAACAAGACTAAAGTAGGTGAGATGAAGTCTGGCCATTCTCGCTTCTGGCTGTACTTCCTCCAAGTCAGAATTGTTAGTTCTTTTAGTAGTCCATGGTACTTTCAGCACTCTTCACCACAATTCAAAAGCATGAACATTTAGTTGTTCTTCCTTACTCATTGCCTGGCTCTCACATACATATGAGATGATTGAAAATGCCATGGCTTGTGTCAGACACACCTTAGTTCTGAATGAGACGTATCTTTGTTCTTCAGTGCTTGAAAGCAGTCCTTTGCAGCTGATTTGCCCAGTGCTATATATCGTCTGATGTCCTGACTGCCACTTCCATTGACATAGATTGTAGAAATAAGCAATGTAAAGTCTTTGACAACTTCAATCTTTTCTCCATTTATCATGATGCTGCTTATAGGTCCAGCTGTGAGGACTTTTATTTTCTTTATGTTGAAATGTAATCCACACTGCAGACTGCATTCTTCAATCTTCATCAGTAAGTGCTTCAAGTTGTCCTCACTTTCAGCAAGCAAAGTTGTGTTGTCAGCATACAGCAGGTTGTTAATGATTCTTCTTCCTCCAATCCTGATGCTACATTCTTCACAGATTATTTCCTCAGTATATAGACTGAATAAATATGGTAAAAGGATAACCACAGCACACTCCTTTCTTGATTTTAAACCATGCAGTGTCCCCTTGTTTTGTTTGAATGACAGCTTCCTGGTCTATGTACAGGTTCCTCATGAGTACAATTAAGTGTTCTGGAATTCCCATTCTTCTCAAGGTTACAAATAATTTGTCATGATCCACAAAATCAAATGGTTTTGCATAGTTAATAAAAAAATAAGTAGACATCTTTCTGGTATTCTTTGCTTTGAGACAAGGCCCATCTGATATCAGCAATGATATGTCTCCTTCCAAGTCTTCTTCTGAATCCAGCTTGCATTTCTGGAAGTTCTCTGTCAATATATTACTGCAAACATTTTTGAATTATGTAAGATTTTACTTGCTTGCAATATTAATGATATTGTTTGATAATTTCCACATTCTGTGTGATCATCTTTCATCTTGGAAGAAAACATAATTTTTCCTCATTATCTATCAACTATTGTTCTCACATGATTTCAATATAATACAGAGAAGCTGATAATTTAGAATATTAAGAATTTCTGAGTCATAAATTGAATATAAATAAATACTTACTAAAGAATAGAAGGAAAATGCTTAGCATCCAAACTAATAATAAAGGATAAATTGAAATAATGAAGAGTTTATAAATCCAACATAATTAAAAAATGAATAATAAAAAAGCCAAGGAAATGATGTTAAATATAAGACATAAATATCTCCAAGCATATCTGATATGACAATAGACTTAAACACATTAAATTGTCCCTTCAATAAGCAGATAATCTCACACAAAATATCAACTACTTTGAGCTCTACAAGAGACACGCCTAAAACACAATGACACGAAAGTTGAAAATAAAGGTATGGAAGACATACTAAAAAAATTGAAGTCAATATAACATTATTAATAACAGAACAATAGATTAAAAAAAAAAAAGGTTGACATATCATAATGTTAAAAGACAGAACATAAAACAAGATATTATAATCATGAACTTGTATAGAGCTAATTAAATAGTTTAAAGATATATGAAGGAGCTCTGGTAGTGTAGTGCCTAAGGCACTTGACTGCTAACCAGGCTGGCGGTTCAAACCCCCCAGTCACTCCTCGGAAGGAAGATGGGGCAATCTACTTCTGTAGTGATACTGCCTTGGAAACCCAAGAAGGGGTCGCTATGAGTTGGGTCTTACTCGACGGCACATAACAACAACAACAAAGATATGTGAAGCAAAAATTTAGAAATATGTAATTTAAAAATCAAAATAAAAAATCACAGAACAGAAGGAGATTCTAAAATATGTTTCTCAGAAGTAGATAGACCAGGAAGAACATATTGAATAAATCTGGAAGAAATAATACAAAAAAATAAAAGTAATCATAATTATAAAGCTTATTTGAGAATCAAACTGTGGAAAAAGGCTGACAAAAGAAAGAATAATTTATAGACCTACAAGAGATTAAAAAAATCACAAGAAAATATTATGAACAACTCCATTTAGTAAATTAAAAAATTAAATTATAGAAAGTAAGACAAAACTGTATGTATGTATGTGTGTGTGTGTGTGTGTGTGTATAATAAAACTTAACAGAAAAATAATCATTAATGAAGATGAGAAATTAGTCATAAATATCCTTCAAAAAAAGGTTCACCAGGACAGACAGCAGACAGCTTCACTGAAAAATTCTATCAAATGTTTAGAGAACAGTTGTCACTAATTCTACTCAAACTATTCCAAAACATACATAGAGAAAGGAGGAATAGTTTCAAATTCATTCTATAAAGCCAGAAAAACCTTGATACTATATCCAGGCAAAGATGCCACAATAAAGAAAAATTATAGACTAATAAATCTCATTCATACAAATGTAAAAAATATCAACAAAATTTCAGCCAATAGAATTCAACAGCATATTAAAAGGAATCATGACCAAGAGGGATTCATACCAAGTATAAAAAGAAAGTTCAATATTAGAAAAACCATCAATGCAATTCACCACATAAATAAAACAAAGAAGACATATCATATGATCACCTCATTCTATGTGGTAAAAGCATTTGATAAAATCCAACATTTTTTCCTAATAAAACCTCTTACCAAAATAAGACTAGGAGTGAAATTCTTCAACATAACTAACAAAACCAACAGCCAATATCATCATCAATGCAGAGAGACTGTAAGCATTCACCTTGAGAACAGAACCAGACATAGATGCCCTTCGTTAACCACTCTAATTCTATATTGCACTGGAAATCCTAGCTAGAGTAATAAGACCAGAAATGGAAATGAAGTGTATCTAAACTGGTGACTCAAAATGAGTAGAAACAGATGCAAACATCCATTAATAATTGGAACATGGAATGTACAAAGTATGAATCTAGGAAAACTGGAACTTGTCAAAAAGGAAATGGAACACATAAAGATTGATATCATAGACATTAGTGAGCTGAAATCGACTGGTTCTGGCCATTTTAAATCAGACAACCACATGATCTACTATGCCAGGAATGACAAATTGAAGAGGAATAATGTGGCATTCAACATCAGAAAAAGTGTTTCAAGATCTGTCCTGAAGTACAATGCTGTCAGTGATAGGATAATATCCATATGTCTACAAGGAAGGCCAGTTGATACTATTATTATTCAAATTTACATACCAACCACCAAAGCCAAAGATGAGGAAATTGAAGATTTCCACTAACTTCTGCAGTCTGAAAATGACCAAACATGCAATCAAGATATGTTGATTATCACTGGTGACTGAAATGCAAAAGTTGTAAACAAAGAAGAGTTATTGGTAGTTGAAAAATATGGCCTTGGTGATGGAAATAACATTGGAGATCACATGATAGAATTTTCCAAGATCAATGACTTATTCATTGCAAATAACTTTTTTCAACAACCTAAGTGACAACTGGACTTCACCAAATGGAATAAATAGGAATTAAATTGACTACACCTCTGTGTGACAAGAGGTGATGGAGAAGTTCAATATCTTTGGACAAAACAAGACCAGGATCTGGTTATGGAACAGAACTTCAAGTGCTCATAGGCATGTTAAAGGTGAAATTAAAGATAATTAATACAAGTCCACAAGAGCCAAAATATGATCTTGATAATATCCCCCCTGAATATAGAGACCATTTAAATAATAGATTTGATGCATTGAACACCAATGACCGAAAACCAGAGGAATTGTGGGATGACATCAGGAACATCATCCATGAAGCAAGCAAGAAGTCATTAAAAAAGATGAGAAAGGAAGAAAAGATCAAAATGAATGTCAAAAGAGACTCTGAAAGTTGCCTTTGAGTCAAGTGTAGCTAAAGCAAATGAAAGAAATGGCAAGATAAAAGAGCTGAACCGATTTCAAACAGCAGTTTGAACAAACAAAGTCGATTATTATAATGAAATGTGCAAAGATCTGGAGCTAGAAAACCAAAAGGGAAGAAAACACTCAACATTTCTCAAGCTGAAAGAACTGAGGAAAAAATTTAAGCCTCGAGTTGCAATATTGAAAGATTCTGTAGGCAAAATATCGAATGATCCAGAAAACATCAAAAGACGATGGAAGAAATACACAGTCACTGTACCAAAAAGAATTGGTTGATGTTCATCCATTTCAGGAGGTGGCATATGATCAAGAACCAATGGTATTGAAGGAAGAAGTCATAGCTGCATTGAAGGAATTGGCAAAGAACAAGCCTCCAGGAATTGAAAGAATATCCACTGAGATGTTTCAGCAAACAGATGCCCTGCTGGAGGCACTCACTCGGCTATGCCAAGACATTTTGAAAAGAGTTACCTGGATAAGTGACCAGAAGAGATCTATATTTGGACCCATTCCAAAGAAAGGTGATGCCACAAAATATGGAAATTATCAAACAATATCATTAATATTGCAAGCAAGTAAAATCTTACTGAAGATAATTCAGAAGTGGTTGCAGCAGTATATTGACAAAGAACTTCCAGAAATGCAAGCTGGATTCAGAAGAGGACATGGAACGAGAGATATCCATGCTGATGTCAGATGGATCTTACTTAGCTGAAAGCAAAGAATACCCGAAAGATGTTTACTTTTGCCTTAATGACTATACAAAAGCATTTGATTGTGTGGATCATAACAAATTGTGGATAACATTGAGAAGAATGGGAATTCCAGAACACTTGATTGTCCTCATGAGGAAACTGCACATAGAACAGGAAGCTGTTGTTTGAACAGAGCAAGGGGATAATGCATGGTTCAAAATCAAGAAGGGAGTGTGTCAAGGTTGTATCCTTTCACCATACTTATTCAGTTTTTATGCTGAGCAAATAACCAAAGCAGCTGGATTATAAGAAGAATGTGGCATCAGGATTGGAGGAAGATTTGTTAAAAAACCTTCTATATGCAGATGACACAACTTTGCTTGCTGAAAGTAAGGATGACTTGAAGCACTTACTGATGAAGACAAAAGATTACAGTCTGCAGTATGGACTATACCTCAACATAAAGAAACAAAAATCCTCACAACTGGTCCAACTTCATGATGAATGGAGAAAAGATTGAAGATTAAAGACTGAAGTTGTTGAGAATTTCACATGACTTGTTTCTACAATCCACACCAATGGACTAGGCAGTCAAAATATCAGACGACATATTGCATTGGGTAAATCTGCTGCAAAAGACCTCTTTCAAGTTATGAAGAACAAACATGTCTCCCTGAAGACTAAGGTGCCCCTAGATAAGTCATGATATTTGCAATTGCTTCTTATGCATGTGAGAGCTGGACAGTGAATAAGGAAGACCAAAGAAGAGTTGATGCTTTTGAGTTGTGGTGTTGGAGAAGAATGCTAAGAGTACCGTGGTCTGCTAAAAGGACTAACAAATCTGACCTGCAAGAACTGCAGCTGGAATGCTCCTTAGAAGCAAAAATGGCCAGACTTTTTCTCACCTACTTTTCTTTTCAAGAAGAGCAGTCAACCCCAGGCTTACTGGTGAGGAGAGACAACGCAGGGACTCCAGAGTAGCAGGCCAGAGGAGCAGGAGAAAGGGGATTAAAGCCTTGAACCCGGACAGAAGAGCAGTCAGCCCCAGGGATACAGGTGAGGATAGACAACTCAGGGATGCTCGAAGAAGCAGGCCAGAAGAGCAGGAGAAAGGGGATTAAAAGCCAGGAAGCCAGGCAGAGGAACAGTAAGCCAGGTGGGGGTGCTATGGGAGGTCTCCAACAGCAGGACAAACTTGTCTGTCGGTTTGTCCTACTGTGGTGACATGTAGACGTGAGTTTTGAGGCTGAGCCTCTGGTGTT
>NW_006921871.1:695223-718943 GCF_000298275.1 Orycteropus afer afer | reverse complement strand
CCATGGACTGCTAAAAGAACTAACAGATCTGTCCTGGAGGAAGTGCAGCCAGAATGCTCCTTGGAAGCAAGAATGGCCAGACTTCGTCTCACCTACTTTTGTCATGTTGTAAGAAGGGACCATTCCCTGGAGAAGGATGTCATGCTTGGTAGGGTGGAGGGTCGATGAAAGAGAGGGAGGGCTTCAACGAGATGGATTGACACAGTGGCTGCAATGATGAGCTCAAGTATAGCGGGGATTGTGGGGCTGTTGCGGGATCGGGCAGTGTTTCCTTCTGCTGTGCATGGGGTCTCTATGAGTCGGAAACGACTCGACAGCACTTAACAACAACAACAAAAACTTTAGCCATGTTGTCAGAAGGAATCATTCCCTGGAGAAGGATATCATGCTTGGTCAACGAAGAATGGGAAGGCCCTCAACAAGATGGATAGACACAGTGACTGCAACAATGGACTCAGGTATAGCAAGGATTGTGACGCTGGCACAAGACAGGACACTGTTTTATTCTGCTGTGCATAGGGTCGCTATGAGTCAGAGATGACTCAATGACACCTAACAACACGACAAAATTGGTAAGGAAGAAGTAAAACTATCCCTATTCATGGATGATACTATGCCACCAGAGCTCCCGTGATATGATATGGTATGCATAATATGCTAGAGATTCCACAAATAAACATCTAGAACTAATAGAAGCATTAAGCAAAGTGGCAGAGTACAAGATCAATATACAAAAATCAATTTGATTACTCTACACCAACAAAGAGAACTCTGAGAAGAAGATAAGGGAAGCAATACCATTTATAATAGCTAACAAAAGGATAAAATACTTAGAAATAAATATAGGGACCCAAAGAGTTATATAAAGAAAAATACAAAACACTATTCCAAGAATCCAAAAAACACCTATATGGATAAGAAGACATTATGAAATATCAGTACTAACCTAAAGCAATCTGTAGATGTAATGCAACCCTGATCCAATTCCAACAACATTATTTAAAGAGATGGAGAAACCACTCACCAACTTCATATGTAAAGGGTAGAGGTGATGGATTAGTAAAACATTATTGAAGAAGAACAAAATAGGAAGTTTCTCACTTCTCAATCTCAGAACCTACTATACAGCCACTGTAGTCAAAACAGCCTGATATTGGTACAATAACAAGCACATAGATCAAAGGAACAGAATTGAGAATCCAGAAGTAAATCCATCCAGGAATGAACAGCTGATCTTTGATATAAGGTTAAAGTGCACTAAAAATGCAAGAGAGACTCTATAATAAATGGTGCTGGCAAAACTGGATATCCATTTGCTGTAAAATGAAACAGCATCCTTACCTCACAGAATACTCAAAAACTAACTCAAAGTCAATCAAAATACTAAATGTAAGACCTAAAATCATAAAGTTCACGGAAGAAAATATAGAGGCAAATCAAGTGGCCCTACTTTATTGCATAAATAGTCAAACATAACTGAAAATGCACAAACAATATAAAGTAAACTAGATAAACAAGATTTTTTAAAATTAAACAATTATGCTCATCAAAAGACTTGATCAAAAGAGTAAAAAGAGACTGAGATTTTCTGCAGATTTAGAAATTTTTTTTGGTAACAATATATCTGACAAGGGCCTAATCTTTAAAATTTATAGAAAATTTTAACACCACAACAACAAAAAGACAAACAATTCAAGTGCAAAAAAATGAGCAAAGATATGAACACATCCTTCACCAAAGTGTACATTCAGGAGGCTAATAAAAACATGAAAAGATGCGTGTGATTATTAATCATTGTTGTTATGTGCCATTGAGTCAGACCCAACTGACAGTGATCCCTCCTTGGGTTTCCAAGTCAGTATCACTGTGGAAGTAGATTGACCAAACTTCCTTCCATTAGGGAGATGCAAATCAAAACTGTAATGAGGTATCATCTCACCCTAGTAATAAACGCACTGATCAGAAAACAGAGAAAAACAGAAGCTGGCAAGTCAATGGGGAGAGTGGAACTCTTCTTTCACTGACGGTGGGACTCTTACTTCAATGATACAATGGAAAACAGTATGGCACTTCCTTAAAAAGCTAGAAAAAGAAAAGCCATATGATACAGCAATCCCACTTCCAGGTATATATCCTAGAGAAATGTTGAGGTGTAAGCCAATATTTCTCTAGGATATATACCTAGAAGGAAGAAATAAAAGTATTCCTATTTGCAGATGATATGATACAGTGCATAGAACATCTCAAGAAATTCCACAAGGAAGGTTCTGGAACTAATAGATACATTTAGCAAAATAGTAAGGTACAAGATCAAGATACAAAAATCCATTGGATTTCTCTACAACACAAAAGAGAATGTTGGAATACACCTCAACATAAAGAAAACTAAAAGATTTGTAAACTAGAAGATTCAAAATAGGATCAATAAGCAACATCAAAATAAATGCAAAAAAGATTGAGGTTCTCAAGGATTTCATTTTACTTGCATCCACAATCAATGCCCATAGAAGCAGTAGTCAAGAAATCAAATGATATGTTGCAATGGAAAATCTGCAGCAAAAGACCCTTTAAGGTATTAAAAAGCAAAGATGTCACTTTCAAGGCTAAGGTGTGCCTGACTCAAGCCATGTATTTTTAATACCCTCATATGCATGTGAAAGCTGGACAATGAATAAGGAAGACCAAAGAAGAGATAATGAATTTGGATTGTTGTGCTGGTAAAGAACACTGAAAATACCATGGATTGCCTGAAGAATGAACAAATCTGTCTTGGAAGAAGTGCAGCTGGAATTGTCCTTGGAAATGAGAATGAATAGACTGTCTTTCATACTTTGGTCATGTTATTAGAAGGGACCAGTCTCTGGAGAAAGGTGTCATGCTTACTAAAGTAGGGATGGATTGATACAGTGGCTGCAATGATGGGGCTCAAACATAACAACAATTCTGAGGATGGCACAGGACTGGGCAGTGTTTTGTTCTATTATACATAGGGTAGTTATGAGTCAGAAATGACTTGGTGGCAACTAACAACAACGTCATAAAGAGTTATGAGCTGTGACATGATACACATACCCATGTTCATTGAAGTTTTGTTCAATAAAAGGGAAACTACCTAAACTTCCATCAATGGATGAATAGATAAACTGTGGTGCATACATGTAATAGAATACTATGTAATGCCAGAAAATAATGATGAGTTTATAAATAACTCATGAGATGGATGAATCTAGAGGACATGATGTTGAATAATAATAATAAAAAAGATAAGTATTGTATGAGACCACTATTATTAAAAATCAAGAATATGTTTATATACAGAAGGAAACATTCCTTGATGTTTACCAAGGATGAGAGGGAAGGGGTTGGAAATCACTAATTGGATTGTATAGCAGTGTTAATTGTGGTGAAGGGAAAACAATACAAAATATAGGTAAGTCAGCACAATGTGACCAAAACACAAAAATTAAGGATAATTATGGTAAATGCTATCACATATAAAATCAGGAAAAATAATTATAACACACAATATTTTGTAAATAGATATAGAGGTAAGTATGTATGCTAAATAGGTAAGGGGATTCATACAGTATTACACTCTCATTCTTATATAGGTATAGTTGTGGAACTTTTTACAAACAAATTTGTAAATACTGCCTGTTTACTACACACAAGGGAGCTCTGGTAGCATAGTACCTAAGGCACTTGACTGCTAACCAGAAGGCTGCAAGTTCAAACCCACCAGCTACTCCTCGGAAGGAAGATGGGGCAATCTACTTCTGTAGTGATACTGCCTCAGAAACTCAGGGAGGGGTCACTATGAGTCAGGTCTGACTCGACAGCACATAACAACAACAATATTGAAGAAGAAGAACAAAGTAGGAGGTCTCATACTGCCAGATCTCAAAACTTACTACACAGCCACAGTAATGAAAACTGCCTGGTATTGGTACAGTGACAGACACATAGACCAGTGCAATAGAATTGAGAACCCAGAAATAGACCCATCAGCCTATGGTCAGCTGATCCTTGACAAAGGACCAAAATCCATTAAATGAGGAAGATAATGTTTGCTTAATAAATGGTGCTGGCAAAACTGGATACCCATTTGCAGAAAAATGAAACAAGATTTGTACGTCAAACCATACACAAAACTAACTCCAGATAGATCAAAGACTTAAATGTGAAACCTAAAACAAGAGAGTTCCTCAAAGAAACACTACAGGCAAATTTAGGGGCCCTAATATATGGCATAAATAGACTATCAAGCATAACCCAAAATGCACAAACAGAAGAAGAGAAACTAGATGATTGGGACCTTCTAAAAATAAAATTTTTATATGCTTCCAAAGACTTCTCCAAAAGAGTAAAAGAGAACATACAGATTGGGAAAAAATATTTGGCAAAGACATATCTGACTAGGGACTTATCTCTAGAATTCATAGAAAACTTCAACACCTCAATAACAAAAAGACAAACAATCCTATTAAAAAAATGGGCAGAAGACATGAATAGACACTTCACCAAGGAGGATATTTCAAATGACCAACAAACATATGAAGAAATGCTCATGATCATTAGCTATTTGAGAGTTGCAAATCAAAACAACAATGAGATACCATATTGTTCCAGCACTAGTAGCAAAGTACAACAAGACAGAAAATAGCAAATGCTGGTGAAGATGTGGAGAGATTGGGACTCTCATACACTGCTGGTGGGACTGTAAAATGGTACAACCCTTGTAGAAAGCAGTATGGTGATTCCTTAAAAAGTTGGAATTAGAAATACCTTTTGATCCAGCCATTCCATTACTAGGTATGTCTCCTAAGGTGAGAGCCATGACAAGAACAGACATATGCACACCCATGTTCATCGCAGCATTATTTACAGTAGCCAAAAGATGGAAACAACGTAGGTGTCCATCAGCTGAAGAATGGATAACCAAACTATGGCACATATACACAACAGAATACTATGCAACCCTAAAGAATAACATAGAATCTGCAAAACACTACATGACATGGAAGAATTTGGAGGATATTATGCTGAGTGAAAGAAGTCAATCACAGAAGGACAAACATTGTATTAGTCCATTACTGTAAATGTCAAGGAAAGGTTTGTCAATGGAAGGAAATTTTCTTTGTTGTTTACCAGGGGTGAGAGGGTGTGGTAGGGAACACTGTTAGATAGGTAGAGGAAAGTATTGATTTGGATGAAGAGAAGGGCAGTGTACCAAATGTGTATTTGCATGTTTTGTAAGAATTCCCAGGTATATAGTAGAGCTGACAAGGGACAAGGTTGTAGTCACTTTTTGGCCACATCTTGCTACCCAGAGGGAGCAAGTAGTTGGACCTGTGGGCTTGGGACCAGAGTCTCAGGGGACATCAAGCTCAGTTGGCATAATGTACTACACATAAAACAAACAAACAAACAAATAAATAAAACATATGAGCAACCATCTAAGGTGAACCTATTGTTTTTGCCCTGTCTAAAGCAAATAAGATTGAATATGATTAAAGATGCATGGAAACAATTAGTCTAAAGTACTAATGAACCACATGAACTTCACTCTCCATGACCCTGAGGACAGAAGAACTGGATGGTACCCAGGGACCACTGCCCTAAAAGGTATCACAATAGGAGGTCCTGAAAAACATGACACAATTTTTTTAAAAAATAATATAAATCAGGCTTACTGGTCTGAAAGAGACTGGTGAAATCCCCAAGACTATGGCTCTCAGACACCCCTCAAGCTGGACCTGAACTCACCCCTTTGGCTCAATTTTAAGGCAACAAAAGGCCTACATTTGCCCAAGGATAAAGCCAAGAATTCAGGAGGGATAAGAAAGAATGACAACGAAAGTGTGAAACACAGGCAGGAAGTGGGAGGAGTGCTGTTATATTGTGTGGATTGTAATCAATGTCACAGAAAACAATGTACAAATTGTTGAATGGAAAACAAATTTGCTATGTAAACTTTCACTCAAATCACACAAACACACACACACAGAAGAAGATCGATTTAGGAATGGACTCATTCATAATCCAAGGACTGCCTGTACTATGAAAATAACACATAAGGACAAACAACTAGATCTTATTCAGGTAGAAATAAGATATTCACAGATGGAGTCATGGTTATGTAAGGAAAGAAATAGTACAAGAATATGAGGGTAAATCTAAATGGTTATGGATTTTTAAATATATAAAAAGTTGGGATATATCACAAAAATAGTACTGAATCAATGAGAAATGATAAAGATAATTAAAATATGGAAAAGTCTAGTATTGTCCAAGAAACTGTAACTGTAATAATTTAATATAGATGATAATAAATTGGTGTTCATTTTGTAATATGTCAATTCAGACAATTAAAAAAAATATTGAATTACAATCTCATAAAGAAGAAACAACTAAAAACAGCAATAACAATTGATTTATCAAAACCAAAGCAAGGAAAGTGAAAGTAAACATAGAACATATAAAACAATTAGAAAATACATACCAAAGTGCTGGATGAAAAATCAAATATATCAGTATTTTTATGTAACACAGGTTGTTGCTTTTGGCTGACATGGAGTAGATTTTGATTCATAGGGACACCATGTGACAGAGTAGAACTACCCCAAAGGGTTTTCTAGACTTTAACCTTCATGGCAGTAGAATGACAAGTTGGGTGAATTTCAACTGCTGACCTTTTCCTTAGCATACAAATGCTTAGCTATTTTGCCACTAGGCCCCCCAGATTTAACAAATATTCCATAAGAAAAACATTCTGTCAGTCTTGATTAAAAAAAAAAAAAAAAATCAATGAATGAAAGAAAAACCATGCTAACTATAAAATTATATTTTCAATATAAGGATTGAATGAATATAAGAATGAAAATGAAAGAATGTGAAATAACTTATCACATAATATTTACTGAAACCAAGTGGTTAATCTTTAAAACAAAAGAAATTATCAAAATTGAAAGGGATATTTCATAATGATGAAAAAATCAATACAATAGGAAACTATATAAATCTCAATGTTTATGTACCTAATAAAAAGTGATAGCCCTACAAGGACAAATTGACAGAGCAACAAAAATTTTTGGAAGTTTTAAGATAATTTCCTCAGTTTCTGGTAGAACAAATTAGGCAAAAAAGAATAATTATATTGATGATTTTGAAAATGCACATAAAGAAATCAACTAATTGAAATATGAGTAGTAGCGGACCCAATACTCATAGGGGAGCTCTGGTGGCGTAGTGCCTAAGGCATTTGACTGCTAACTAGAAGGATGGTGGTTCAAACCCACCAGCCACTCCTCAGAAGGAAGGTTGGGCAATCTACTTCTGTAGTGATACTGCCTCGGAAACCCAAGGAGGGATCACTATGAGTCGAATCTGACTCCAGGGCAGTGGTTACACTACATTTGCATAATACTCATAGAATTCAAATTATTCAAGCTATTTTCAATATCACACAGAACGTTTATCAATATTGATGATATAATGGCCATGAATCAAGTTTCAACAAATTTCAAGGACTAAAATCAAACATATTATATTAATTTTCTACACTGTAATTAGTCTAGAGATCAGTCACAAAGTAAAAGACAAATCTCTAAAAATTTGAACTTATGTAATGTCCTTCTAAATCATCTATAAGTTAAAAACAAATCACAATGAAAATTAAAAGATATTTGAATTAAAAATAATAAAAGTATTAAAATTGTAACATGTAGTTATATTACTAACAAAGTAATTTAGAGTAATAAATTCATGCAGTAAAAAAAGGGAAAGGCTGAGTATCCATGACAAAATTTGTATCTCAAAATTAGAAAAAAAAAAAATAGGCATTACACCCCCACACATAAAAAAAGAGAAAGAAATAAAATGACTAAGACAAGGGTAGAAATAAAAGAATTAGCAAACAAATATATTTTTCTATAAAATAGAACATAATTAAACATAGTTTCTTGATAAAATTAATGAAATTAGTTAACTCATTCATTGCAAGATTGAATACAAAATAAAAGAGGAAACACAAATTACTGATATTCAAGATTACATCACTACAGATTTCAAATGATTAAAGGTAATAAGGATAAGCAACATTTGATCAAAAGTCACAATTTACAGCAAGTAGACAAATTCTTGGGAGCTCTGGTAGCATAGTGGCTAAGGCACTTGACTGCTGACCAGAAGGCTGGCGGTTCAAACCCACCAGCCACTCCTCGGAAGGAAGGTTGGGCAATATTACTTCCATAGTGATACTGCCTCGGACACCCAAGGAGGGGTCGCTATGAGTCAGGGCTGACTCGACGGCACATAACAACAACAACAACAACAGACAAATTCTTGACAATTACAACTTATCTTATTGAAGAAGAAATAGAGAAAACTGATTTGTTTTATATTTGTTGCTGTTCTTGTTAGGTGTCAGTGAGTTGGCTCCAACTCAGTTATCCTATGTAAAACAATGTAACACTTGCCAGTCCTTTCCATCCTCACAATCCTTGCTATGATTGACCTCAACACTGCAGCCACTGTGTCAATCAACCTTGTTGAGGGTCTTCCCCTCTTTCACCGACCCTCTACTTTACCAACATGATATCCTTCTCCAGAGACTGGCACATTCTGACAACATGACCAAAGTATATGAGACAAAGTGTGCTCGTTTTCACTTTTAAGGAGCATTCCAGCTATAGATCTTCCAAGACAGATTCTGGCAATCTTTAGTATATTCAGTGTTCTTTGACAGCACCATAATATAAATGCATCAATTACTCTTTGGCTTCCTTATTCATTATGCAGCTTTCACATGCACCTGAGGTTTTTGAAAATATATCTTGGATCAGGTGCACCTTAGCCTTCAAAGTGACATGTTTGCTCTCTAACATTTTAAAGAGGAGCTCTGGTAGTGTAGTGCCTAAGTCACTTGACTGCTAACCAGAAGGCTGGTGGTTCAAACCCACCAGCCACTCCTCGGAAGGAAGGTTGAACAATCTACTTCTATAGTGATACTGCCTTGGAAACCCAAGGAGGGGTCGCTATGAGTCAGATCTGATTCCACGGCAATGGTTGTGTTGCATTGCGTTATACGTTGTCTGATTTCTTGACTTCTTCCATGGCCATTGATTTTCAATACAAGTGAAATGAAATCCCTCAAAACTTCAATCTTTTTCTCCGTTTATCATGGTGTTATGTAATGATCCAGTTGTGAAGATTTTTGTTTTCTTTATGCTGAAATGTAATTGATACTGAAGGATGTAGTCTTTGATCTTTATCAGTAAGTGCTTCAAGTCTTCTTCGTTTTCAACAAGCAGGGTTGTATCATCTGCGTATTGCAGGTTGTTAATGCTGTGTGTTCTTTGTGTATTCTGGGTTCTTTGATTAGTTGCTCAGTCTATAGATTGATAATATATGGTGAAAGTATAGAACCCTAATGCACAACTTCCTCAATTTGAAACTCTACAGTATCTCCTTGTTCTGTTTGAATGACTGTCTCTTGGTCTATGTAAAGGATCCTCATGACCAAAATTAAGTGTTCTGGAATTCCCGTTCTTTGCAATGTGACCCATACATTGAAATGATCCACACAGTTGAATGTCTTTGTATACTCCATAAAACATAGGTAAACATCTCTCTGATTTTCTTTGCTTTCAACCAAGACCTATCTGACATGCATCACTCCATGTCCTCTTCTGAATCTGACTGAATTTCTCTGTTCCTTGTCATACCACTGCAATCATTTTTTAATTACTACACATTTTCTTGTGTGTGATATTAATGATATGGTTTGATAATTTCTGCATTCTATATCACTTTTCTTTGGAATGGGCAAAAATATTTATCTCTTCCAGTCAGTTGGCTGGGTAGCTGTCTTCCAAATTCCTTGGCATAAACAAGTGAGCACCACCAGTGCTGCATATACTTGTTGAAACATCTCGGTGGAGATTTTATCAAATCAATTCTTGGAGCCTTGTTTTTTGCCAATTCCTGCAGTGGATCTTGGACTTCATCCTTCAAAATTGTTGCTTATTGATCTTATAGTACCTACTGAAATAGGTGAATGATGATCAATTCTTTTAGGAACAACAACTCTGTATTTCTTCCTTTTTTTTTTTTCTTACGCTTCCAGCATTGTTCAATTTTGCCAATGGAATCCTTCAATATTGCAACTCTAGCCTTGAATTTTTTCTTCAGTTCTTTCAGTTTCAGAAATGCTGATCATGTTCTTCCCTTTTGGTTTTCCAATTCCAGCTCTTTTCATATTTCATTATAATACTTTTCCTTGTCTTCTTGAGCTGCACTTCGAAATCATCTCTTTAGCTCTTTTATTTCATAATTTATTCCATTCATTTTTAGCTACTCTTCATTCAAGAGAAAGTTTCAGAATCTCTTCTGACAACCATTTTGATCTTTTCTTCCTTACATGTCTTTTTAATGACTTTTTGCTTTCTTTATGTATGATGTTCTTCATGTAATCCCACAACTTGTTTGGTCTTCAGTTATTGGTTTTTAGTGTGTCAAACCTATTCTTCAACTGGTCTCTCAATTCAGGTGGAATATAGTCAAGGTTGTATTTTGTCTCTACTGGGCTCATTTTAATTTTCTTCACCTGCCACTAACAGCGGCACATGAGCAATTAATGTTCTGTTCTACAGGAAGCTTCTGACCCTGTTCTCACTGATGGTATTGATCTTCTACATCACCTCATTCTACAGAGGTATTCAATTTTATTTCATTGTATTGCATTTGGTGATATCTATGTGTATGGTCATTGTTTACATTGTTCAAAAAAGGTGTTTGCAATGAATAAGTCATTGTTCTTGCAAAATTCTATCACGCGATATTGGCGGTTTTGTTTTTGTTTTTGTTTTTTTTTAATCCCCCACCAAGGCCGTATTTTCCAACTACTGATGTTTCTTCCTGTTTTCTGACTTTTGCATTCCAATGACCAACAATTATCACTACATCTTGATTGCATGCTTTGTCAATGTCAAACTGTGGAAGTTGGTAAAATCTTCAGTTTCTTCATCTTTAATTGTAGTGTTTGGTGTGTAAATTTGAATAATACTAGTACAAAATCAAGAAGGGAGTGCGTCAGGGTTGTATTCTTTCTCCACACTTATTCAATCTATATGCTGAGCAAATAATCTGAGAAGCTGGACTATATGAAGAAAAATGTGGTATCAGGATTGGAGGAAGAATCATTAACAACCTGAGATATGCAGACAATACAACTTTGCTTGCTGAAAGTGAGGATGACTTAAGGCACCTACTGATGAAGATTGAAGAATACAGTCTGCAGTATGGATTACATCTCAACATAAAGAAAACAAAAATCCTCACAACTGGACCAATGAGCAGAATCACAATAAATGGAGAGAGGATTGAGGTTGTCAAGGAATTCACGTTGCTTGGTTCTACAATCGATGTCA
This sequence comes from Orycteropus afer afer, assembly GCF_000298275.1. Lineage (NCBI taxonomy): Eukaryota > Metazoa > Chordata > Mammalia > Tubulidentata > Orycteropodidae > Orycteropus > Orycteropus afer. The sequence goes on along the minus strand of NW_006921871.1, from coordinate 707,514 downwards.
ACGGAAACAGCAGTCAGGACGTTAGACAACGTGTAGCATTGGGAAAGTCAACTGTGAAGGAACTGTATCAAGTGCTGAGGAGCAAGGATATCTCATTGAGGACTAAGGTGCACCTGACACAAGCCATGATATTTCCAATCACCTGGTATGCATGTGAGAGCTGGACAATGAATAAGGAAGACCGAAGAAGAGTTGATGCTTTTGAGTTGTGGTGCTGGTGAAGAATGCTGAAAGTACCGTGGACTGCTAAAAGAACTAACAGATCTGTCCTGGAGGAAGTGCAGCCAGAATGCTCCTTGGAAGCAAGAATGGCCAGACTTCGTCTCACCTATTTTGGTCATGTTGTAAGAAGGGACCATTCCCTGGAGAAGGATGTCATGCTTGGTAGGGTGGAGGGTCGAGGAAAGAGGGGGAGGCATTCAGGGAGATGGATTGATACAGTGGCTGCGATGATGGGCTCGAGTATAGCAGGGATTGTGGGGCTGGCGCAGGATCCGGCAGTGTTTCGTTCTGCTGTGCATGGGGTCGCTATGAATCAGAAACGACTCGATGGCACTTAACAACAACAAGTTTTGATGCCTTTCATAATATCTGGTGTCAAGTTCATCACTATCTAAAAAGGTTAATGAGGTGACTTCATCAGCTTTTAAGAGTAGTCTTGAATTTCTTTAAAATTGAATCATCATAGATAATTTGCTATTTTAATGTTCAATCATTATGTGATATTGTCTTACTCTGTTCAGAAAAATGTTTTATGTTATTTTATAACTTTCTATGGCTCTTGCATAACAATGGCATCCTTCAAATTTATACTGCTATATTTAATAAAAAATTACTTTTTTTTCTTTTGCTGAGTAACTTGTAAAATTTGCTGACCATTCAATAACCAAATATTATTAATTGACCAAGCATTTACTGTTTTCCTAAATAGTGCTTAGCATTATTCATGACATTAGTGTTCCATAAAGTAATTGGACATTTAATTGAGGAACCAAGAGAAACATAAAAGTAATTATTGATGCCAAAAGAGTGCAAAATAAAATGTGGTATTGCAAATGAAATTAGAAAATGTATTTGATATGTTATCTTTTTGCAGACTGAAGCATACAGCTGTTACTTCATATCTAAAGGACATTTATAAGGAAGTCTTTCATGATTTCACCTAACTTTAATATCACCACACTTAGTGAACCCTTTGACTATTTTTTGATTATTAGAGCCATTTCGTTTTGCCCTTCATTGACAATAATCTCTTGAACAGATTTTGTGTTCCTTAAAGACATAACACATAAATTCTATTTCTTTATCAAAACTCTAAATATCTAGTGAAGTATTAGGTAAGGAAAGAATGTTTTGTGGATTTCTTTTAATGACACCTAAAGTGTATTTTATATCTCTTGCTACTTAAAGAGATCCTTGTTTACAGTGGCCCCTGTGATTTTAAAATCCCTTCCATATATGAGTAAAGGCAAAAATTTCAAAGTATTGGAAAGGGAAATTAAAAGTTTCCTTTTGGGAAAGACCCAGGCAAAGACATGTCTCTTATAATCCCTTCCAGCTTTTGATTCTATTATTAACTATCTCATTTACAATTTCTGTTGAAAATAAATCTCTCCTCACTTGCTGGAGCTTCTTCCTTGTGTTCTCTTACTCTCAGCTATTATTTTATTAACTCAGTAACTAAATTATATACAGTAACTGAAAAACTAGTCTGGAGATTTTATGAGATTTCACATTTACCAGATTTTCTTCTATTCTTTTGTTTCTGATCAAATGATATAGTTTGTTAACAGTTTATGCTGCCTTGGAGGTTCAAAGTTTTCATTAAAAATAAAATCTGGGTAAGTTGTGATTAGAATCCTTCTGGATTGTTTCCAGTTTGAACCCCTAATTCTATAGTAATATTGGGAAGTAGCACTGGAACTTTAGTATTCATTAAATTACCACTATTTTTTTTTAACATCTTAAATACTTGATGATTTATTCTAGACCTATTCAAAAGAAATAAAGAAGTGACAAATATAACATTGTATAAAATGATATGCTGGTTAAGAAAATACAAATGGCCCAAATTTAAAAGTAGCATTTAGAATACCAGAAACTTGATTTTAAAGTAGAATTTTATTGGAGCATGATACTTATTATTATTTTTTTTAACATTTTATTTTCTCTACAAAATCTATTTTTATTCACTCAAGTTATTACATATCATCTTAAAGAGGTTAATATATTTGTATTTGTAATTGTTCTCAAATAGTTTTTGCTGATTTTTTTTTCCTTTTTATCTCCAAATATTTTCACTTACTTAATTTACCTTTAGTATATTGTATGAACAATTCTTTATTTCTGATGGTTGATGGAATACATTCATTATTTATTTTTCATAACAGAAATAATCCAAAAACCTTTTAAAGCAGGCGTATGTACTTACTTGTAACTTTGTTGAATCACATTTTTGTTTGGAATGTCTGGAGGAATGTTCATTTAGCTTGATAAAAATGATTAACTATAATGAAAACACAGACACTATTCACAGATACTGTATGCATCGTGAAACAAATGCATTTCAAAGACATGCATGCTGCATTTGTAATGTCTCCTGAGACTGGAGAATGCAAGTTAAAAAAAAAAAAAAAAAAACTTCTCCATAAATATGTATCAAGTACAGCTGTTTGATTTATACATTATACAGAAACATTAAGTAAACAGAGCTGCAAGAAACCTTGCAATAAAAAATACACCCAAAAAACATAAAACATTGATTCCAAAAGGAGAGGTGGGAAGTATTTTAGTCTTTCATGAAAAATGAAATATAGTACAGTTCTTGAAATTTGGCATTTAAAGATTTATTTAAATCATTAAGAAGCAACCCTGACCTGTTCTTTAAATTCTCAATTCTTTCTCCTACTTTTTCCTACCATGAAATTTGGTTTTCAGACCAGAGGAAATTTTTCTTTTCTGACAAGATGTAAATCCAAATTGTGCTGTCAAGTTATAGTTTTAGTAGTTTTCTACAGTGTAGGTGAATAACTCTCTTTTCTCAAGAAATTTCTCAAGGAGGGAAATTTTCTCTGAGGCAGTGAAACTCAGGCTTTGAGCCCCTCTGGTGCACAGAACTTTCCATACCCTTGGAGGGTCCTGGACAATGGGTTCTACTGATAGTATATTTTGTAATGATTATTGTCTTAGCTTTTTAAAATTTGTTATTGTTTCACCTTTTTGTCATTATAAATGAACATTTTATTTTTTTTCCTAACTTTGTATGCATAATTTGTATTTTCCTCAATAAACATTCCAAAATTTTACAAGAGTAAGACCTCTTGGATCCTACCTATGGCTTGTCCTGTCATCTGTCAAGGGGATATACGATAATGTTGACTCCTTATTGCAGAGTGATAATTTTTATAACATACTTCTTATGAATATCTAGTCCAGTCGTTGGACAAATAAGTTTACTCAAACCAGAGAGCTAGCAGGAAAACTCCAGTTGATTCTTTTCTAAGTGTTATTACATCAAAATCAAAACCAAACCCACTGCTAGTGAGTCGATGTTGATTCATAGTGACTCCCATTGGGTCTCCAAAGCTATAAATCTTTATGGGTTTGAACCACTGACCTTCTCGTTAGCAGCTAAATACCTTACCCATATGTCACCAGAGCTCTTAGCTATGTAAGCCAAATGCCTTACTCCAGTACTCCATCATATACCATTTGCATGTATTCTGAATGGGAGATTACTTTTGATTAAGAGCTCTGCAAAATTCAGCAGTTTTTAAAGCACATTTTCCAATAAAGTTATAAAGAAATTCAAGATGAGATTCTTTTTAGCTATCTTTATTGTTCTTTACTAATATTTGTTACTCTTACACCCAGAAAATTATTATTAGAATTTTAAATTGAAACCTTACACTACATCTAAGAAACATAATTTAAAGAGACTATACTCAAAGAAGGAGCTCTGGTAGCATAATGCCTAAGGCACTTGACTGTTAATCAGAAGGCTGATGGTTCAAACCCACCAGCGACTCCTTGGAAAGAAGATTGAGCAATCTACTTTTGTAGTGATACTGCCTTGGAAACCCAAGAAGAGGTCGCTATGAGTCAGGTCCGACTCAACAGCACATAACAACAACATACACAAAGAAAATAAACTCATTTTCCCATAGTACTTTCATATTTTTAATATTGTTTACCTTCAATTCTATGTTTCTCTATTCTTATGTTGTTGGAGAAATATGTATATTTAAAAAACAAAGCAAATTCAACTATGAAATAATTAGATAAACATCTTATAGGTTTTCCTACTTTTATTTATACAGAGCTTGTAGGAGAAATGTTTTCCCAAAATTTTTCAACAAGAGTCTAGTACTAAAAGGCAAAGTTGAGTAAATATGGAGAAATGTTCAGTGCCCTATTTATTTTCTATGAACTTCATTGATTGAATTTATTTCAGAGATGTCTTCTTATTGACCAGAAATGTGGCTAATTAGACCAATGTACAAAGTAACCTTTTAAAAAGAACAGTTTCCAATACATTTGTTCATACTATATGCTACTAAGAATGGTGCCATTTATAACTAAGTACAATAATTTTGCATAATGTACAGCAGGTATCATTTTAAATATAATACATTGAATTTCAATTTTGGCATCATTCATATGGCACTTCTCACATTATTCTAAGTTTGAATTCAAGACAGAAAATTACATGCAGAGATTTCTTTCAAAACTCAATTCAATATCTGCATTTAAACCAAAATATCACCCATTTCCTTTACTTTTATAGAAGCTATAATTGTATATTAGTGTGTTCTTTTTAAAAAGAAATTCTATGTGTTAACTCTACTATAAGAAATGACTAACCAAGCTCACTGGTGTCAAGTCAATTCCAACTCATAATGACCCTGACTGGCTTTCCAAGGCTGTAAATCTTTAGGGAAGCAGATTTTCTCATTTTCCTTCCATGGGGCAGTTAGTGGATTTGAAGCACCAGCCTTCTAGTTAGCAGCCAAAGACCTTAACCATTATGCAACTACAGCTCTTTTTAATATAAGAAGCCCATATATTATCAGTCTAATAATAATTATTTATTTGCTATTCAGGTAGTACACTCATTTAATACATTGTATTTAATGCCCCAATGAGTTTTGGTTATTGCATTCTAAGGAATAATATCTACATAAAACACAACTTAGTTCAGATTAAAAAAATTAAATCTGTACTACTGAAAAATATTAACATATAAAAATATGTATATGAATATATGTAAGATTATAAGTGTTGATAATATCGCAATTGACCCTGTTCACAAATAAATTGCATCCAATAAGAAAATTAGGGATTTTCAGAGAATCATTTAATCACTTACAGAATATCAGAGTATTTGGAACAATTAGTGTGAAACTTGTGGCTGTTTATGTATCTAATATTCACAGAATAGCATTTTGGAATATTGAACATTAAAGTGGTATTATTTAATGGGAGACATATAATGGGCGACTACACGTATTTGAGATAGAATTGAATCCCAGCCCCACTTTCTTGTTGCAAGATGACTTGAGCAAGCTACATAATCATTTCTAAATTTCTGTTTACCTATCCATAAAGTTGAAATGATAACACACGATTCATATATTTATGGTGAATATTAAATGTGTTAATAGCTATAAAACATTTTTCATAATACTTGCACATACCCCCTGCCATCAAGTGGATTAGAACTCATAGTGACTCCAATGGATTTCAGAGGCTATAAATCCTTTCAAAAGTAGATTGACTCATCTTCCTTCTGTGGATCATCTTGTGGGTTTGAACCACCAACCGTCTAGTTAGCCATCAAATGTCTTACAGGACTTGCACATAGTAATCAATGATTTGATTATAATGCAAAAATTGGACAAAGAAGAAGGTTGGTAGTTTGAAAATAAGGACTTAGTGATAGTAGTAACACTGGAGATTGTATGATAGAATTTTGCAAGACCAATGACTTATTCATTACAAATACTTTTTTTTCCATACCATAAACAGTGAGTGTACATGTGGACCTCATCAGACAGAATAAACAGGATTCAAATCAGTTATATCTGTGGTATAAGATGGTGAAGAAGCTCAATATCATTATTCAGGAAAGGCCAGATGCTGAATGTAAAATAGATCAGTAGTTGCTCTCATGCAAGTTCAAGTTGTAGATAAAGAAAATTAAACAATTCACAAGAACCTAAGTATGACCTTGAGAATATCTCACCTGAATTTAGAGATAATCTCAACAATAGATTTCATGCATTGAATGCTAAAGACCAGAGACCAGACGTGTTTGGGGATGACATCAATGACATCGTACATGAAGAAAGCAGCCATTTAAAAACAGAAAAGAAAAGACCAAATTGAATCTTACAAGAGACTGTGAAAGTTGCTCTTCAATGTACAGTAACTAAAGTGAATGGGAAAAAAGATGACGTAAAAGAGATAAACAAAAGATTTCAAAGGGCAGTTTGGGAAGACAAAGTAAAGTACTCTCCAGGGCTAGAAAATCAAAAAGGAAGAAAAAGTTTAAAGAACTTACAAAAATATTTCCTCAAATTACAATGTTGAGGGATTCTATGGGCAAAAAATAGAATGATGCAGGAAGCATCAAGGGAAGTTGGAAGGGATACACTGTCACTGTACCAAAAAGAATTGCTTGAAAAAGAAATGGTTGAATCATTTCAAGAGGTAGCATAAAATGAACAAATGGTACTGAAAGAAGAGGTCAAAGCTTCAGTGAAGGCTCCAGTAATGGACAGAATACCAACTGAGATGTTTAAACAAACTGACTCAACACTGGAATTGCTCATTTGAAGAACTTATTGATGAAGATCAAAGACTACAGCCTTCAGTATACATTATACTTCGATATAAAGAAAACACAATATAAAGAAAACACAAATCCTCATAACTGAACCAACAAGCAACATCATGATAAATGGAGAAAAGATAAAAGTTGTCAGGGATTTCATTTTAGTTCTATCATAATCAATGGTCGTGGAAATAGCAGTCAAGAAATCAAACAATATATTTCATTGGGAAAATCTGCTGCAAAAAACCTTTTTACAATGTTGCATAACAAAGATGTCACTTTGAAGAATAAAGTGTTCCTGATCCAAACCATGGTATTTACAGTTGCTTCATTTCCATGTGAAATCTGAGCAATAAATAAGAGAGACAGATGACTTTAATTTATTATGCTGGTGAAGAATTTTGAATATACCATAGACTGCCTGAAAAACAAACATACATATCTTGGAAAAAGTACAACTAGAATACTCCTCGAAAGTAAGAATGGCAAGACATCATCTCACATATTTTGGACAAGTTATCAGAAGGGACCATTATCTGGAAAGGGACATCATACCAGGTAAAGTGCTGGATCAGCTAAAAGAAGTCCTTCAACATTATGGATTGATATAGTGGCTTCAATAATAAGTTCAAACATGCAAAATTTTGAGTACAGGACCAGGTAGTATTTTATTCTGTTCTTCATAGTGTCACTAAGAGTTGGAATTGACTCCATGGCACCTAACAACAACAACAATCAATAAGTATAAGTAAGAATTAGTACATATATGCATGTGAATACATTTCCTAAACTTACTCTTCATGATAAGCATGAGAATATATATTGTAGATTGTTGTTAGGTTTCATTGAGTCAGTTCTGACCCTAGGTACTAGAATGAAACACTATCCTGTCATGCACCATCCTCATATGTGTACTAGTGCACATCATTTCTTCTTGAATCTTTACTCCTAGTTTAGCTCTCACATGCATATAAGGTTATTGAAAATACCATGGCGTGAATCAGGTTACCAGATTCTTCAAAGTGCCAGCATTGCTCTTCAACCTTTTAAAGAGGTCTTTTGCAACAAATTTGCCACAGTGTCTGATTTCTTGACTGCTGCTTCCATGGACATTGACTATGTATCCAAGTAAAATGAAATCCTTGCCAACTTCAATCTTTTCTCTGTTTACCATGATGTTGCTTATTCGCCCAGTTGTGAGGATTATTGTTTCCTTTATGTTGATGTGGAATCCACATTGAAGGCTCTTCATTTTCATCTGATTATCTGATCATTCATCATGAGAACATTTCCTCATTTCGTTGAATCACCTTTTTGCGAAGGGCACAAATATGGATCTCTTTCTGTTCTTTGGCCAGGTAGCCATCTTCTAAATTTCTTGGTACAAATGAGTTAGCACTTTCAGTGTTGCATCTGTTAGCTGCAACATCTCAAAGGGTATTCTGTAAATTCCTGAAGCCTTGTTTGTTTCCAATTCCTTCTTTAAGCTTGGGCTTCTTCTTGCAACATATTGGTTCTTGATTAGTCCTCTTGAAATGGTGAAAAGTCAAATAATTATCTTAGGGTACAGTGACTTTTAGTATTCTTTCCATCTTCTTTTCATGCTTCCTGCATCATTCAATATTTTGCCAAAAGAATCCTTCTATACTGGAACTCATCTCTTCATCTATCCCAACCAATTCTCCTCTCTCTTTCACAATCCTCCTCTCATATTATTATGGTTTCTAGGCTCTGCAATATGGTTTCTATGCTCCATAGAACTGGAGTCACTTGCTTCATATCTATAGGTTCATAATTAAAATTAAAAAAAATACTCAATATGCCCAAGGCCTAGGGATAAAATATTTCCTTAGGAATCTTTTTAAACCTATCTTGTAGTTCAGAAGAATGAGCATCAATCAGTCTTGCTGGTATTTTTATTTCTATTTTTGGGTCAAGAGGAATTGTGACATCTCCTTTCTTCTATTTAGCCTCAATATATATTTTATGTCCAACTTTAATAACTCTGTCTTTAATTTGTTCCTTTATTGGTAACTTGCTGAATACCTCAGTAGTTTTCTTTACAATGAAGTCCTGCCCTACTCAAGGCCCTGTCTTTCTCAATTTCCAGACCCTGAAATGGCTGGCAGTCTGAAAATGAGCTCAGTGCAGTAGGTTCCACTACCAGTCATTAGTGATATCCACTCCTTACCTGCCTGAGTGTTCACATGCTGTTTTTTTCATGAGCTGCAAATTATTAAGCTCCCCGCACTCCCCAAAATGCACAACAAAACAAAGCAAACACATTTTTTTTTTCTCCAGTTGAATTCCACTCTTACTGACCCTATAGGACAGAGTAGAACTGCTCCACAGGGTTTGCAAGGCTATAATCTTTACAGAAACAGACTGCCACATCTTTTTTCAGTGGGGCTGCTAATATATAACCAGCTAGGTTAGTTGTGGAGCTCTTTTTTTGTTTTTTTAATTTTTTATTGTGATTTAGGTGAAAGTTTACAGAGGAAATTCACTTTCCCTATAGCATTTCAAATTCACTTTGTCTCATGACATTGACTACAATTTCCCACAATGCAACAGCTCCCCTCCCACTTCTTCCCCATAGTTACCTCTTCCCTGTGTCCTTCTTTCCCATGCACTCCTGTTCCCCAAGCTCTCTCCTTGTACCTACACACCCCTTCTATTCTCTCATGATTGATCTCTCCAAAGAGTGTATCTTCCTAAGGAAATGTTCAGCTCATATACATGTCTTTTGTTTGGCTGGAAGCCACAGGCCTGGGTTCAATTCCAGACCTGAAGGGTAAACGTAGGGGTCATAGTCTCAGTGCTTCCATCAGGTAGCAAATGCTGGTCCATCAGACGAGCAAACTTGGTCACTTTTTTTTTTTTTCCAAATGATTTTGAGTTTTGTTCCACATCGTTCTCCCACTGTATCCATGATCTCCTACATAGATCCCCCTTCGAGTGGTTGACAGTGGTAGCCAGACACCATCTAGTTCTTCTGGTTTCATAGTTTGATAGGCTGAGGATCATATGGTGTACCAGTCACTTGGACCAATTGTTTCCATGTGTCTATGGTTTTCTTCATTCTTCTTTGCTCTTGATGAGGAGAAACCCATCATTGCATCTAGATGGCTGCTTGCAGGCTTATAAGATCCCAATTGTTACTTGCCAAAGTAGGATGTGGAACAATATTTTGTGTAGTATGTTATGCCAATTGAGCTTAATATCCCCTGCAACTATGGTCCCGAGCCCACGGGTCCAACTACTTACTCCCTCTGGGTATCCAGCTGTGGCCAAGAAGTGACTACAACTTTGTCCCTTGTCAGCTCTACTATATACCTGGGAATTCTTACAGAACATACAAATACATTTGTACAAAGATTGTCTGTCAATCCTCTACATGGTCTTGGGCACACTCACCCCTGCATAGAAATGCCTAATAGCTGAACCTGTCTACCCATCTATCCACCCATAGATCAATGTTTGTCTTCACTGACAATGCAGTACTGTACGTACAAAAGAGTTCATCTTAGTTGTCTGTACCTCCCATGCACTCTCTCTGTCTTCCTTTTCCTCAATTCCACCCTGTGGATCACTCACATTTGGTACATTGCCCTTCCTTTCACCCAAATCAATACTTGTCTGTACCTATCTAACAGTGTTCCATCCCTTCCTCTCCCATTCCCGGTAACTAACAAAGAAAATTTCCTTCCATATATAAACCTTTCCTTGACTTTTTACAATAATGGACTAATACAGTATTTGTCCTTCTGTGATTGACTTATTTCACTCAGCATAATATCCTCCAAGTTCATCAGCAGTGCAGCTCTTAATGAATGCACCACTAGGGGGCCTTGTTATGTTCCAGATATATGCAATTTTCACTCTCTCTTCCTATTGGCCTGTTTGCTCAGGTGTCAAATGGACACACCCACCAAGCTTTTATTCATCATATTCACCTCAACTATATTCTTACATTTGCCAGGCGATGGATTGTCCCACAGAGCATTTTACAATTTGATGTATGTGTCTAATAATAAATTCTAACATTTATTTAGACTTGTTATCACTACGCATATTAACTTATTTAATCCTCACATTTACCAAAGTGGCATACAATTAGTATCCCAGTTTTTTTATACGAGTAAACGGAGGCACAGACAGATAAGGTTATATGTTCATGGTCAAAAAGCCTGCATATAGAGCACCTGGGACTTGAATTCACATACTCTGTCCCCAAAGTCCATACACTTCATGACTATGCTATCAGACCTTCCATGGTTTGTTTTATTGCTCTTGTTTTTTTCTCTTGCACTTGGATCTCACTATTCTAGCTTTCAGTTTCCTTCTGACAATTGATATTGTCTAAAATGTCAAAGATATGTCTGAAAGAAGCTATAGAAAGGAAGCTAATTCACCCTTGAGTCAGTTCCTCAGTTTCCTCATTTGGACTGGGAAGCCCTTCTCCATTTATTACGTGAGTGTTGTTGTAAGCAAACATGAGTGCTATAGCACTACAACTAATATACGTCAAAGCACTGAGTGCATATGCAACTATATGGAGGAGTTCTTCTTTACTTATTTTTGTTTACAAATACATGAATTGCAAAATATAGTTTTTATTTGCAGAAATATATTTCTATTTATCTGTTCATCAATAGATGATAAACCAAACATCTGCATATTAAGCCACATCTGCCAATTATGTTTCACAAGCATTACCTTCTGAGAGATCCTTGGGCCAAGATATTACTATAGCAATGCTTCATGATTTTTTCTTAATTTTGGAGAAGAAATGATACTTTTTTTGCAACTCCAAAGGTAGACAGTATTTGACCAATATCCCTGTTATATTCTGTGCACAAAATATCAGAAGCAATACATTTTTAATTATTTCTAATATTGAAACAAAAGGTAAGTTGAATTAATTCTTCTGATACTTTCTTTCAGAGGCTATTGGAGATAAAGAGTGATAAAATATTAAGTTCTTTTGAGGCTATTGAGCAAAGATACAAAAGGAAGAGTTAAAAGCCTGTGTTCTATTATCTATTCAGACATGGAAGGAATTATTCTCTCTAAGGTTGTGATGTTTAACTGTGTTATTGAATATGCAAAGGCACTTGTCCATGTGGATCATAACAAATTATGGACAACATTGTTAAGAATGGAGATTTGAGAACACCTAATTATGATCATGCAAAATCTGTACATAGTCTAAGAGGCACTCAGAACAAGGTGGTGTGGAATCATTTAAAACAATGAATGGTCTGTCCAAGAATTGTGGGCTTTCATCATGTTGTTGTTGTTCTTAAGTGCCGTCGAGTCATTTCCGACTCATAGCGACCCCATGCACAGCAGAAGGAAACACTGCCCGATCCTGCGCCAGCCCCACAATCCCTGCTATATTTGAGCCCATCATCGCAGCCACCATATCAATCCATCTCCTTGAAGGCCTCCCC
>NW_006921871.1:678406-693458 GCF_000298275.1 Orycteropus afer afer | reverse complement strand
TCTTTTTAGTGATCTCTTGCTTTCTTCATGGATAATGTTCTTGATATCTTCCCATAATTCATCATACTTAATTCAATTTTTACACTGAGTAAATAATTTCAGAAGGTGAAATATATGAAGATGAAGGAGACATTAGGATTGGAAGAAAGCTTATTAATAACCTGTGCTATGCAGATGACACAAATTTGCTTACTGAACATAAAGAGGACTTGAAGCATGTGGTGACAAAAATCAAAGACTATAGTCTTCATTATGGATCACACTACAACAAAAAGAAAACAAAAATCTTCACAATTGGACCAACAACAACAACAAAAAATCATGATAAATGGAGAAAAGATTGAAGTTATCCAAAGGATTTAATTTTACTTTGACCCACAATCAACACCCATAGTAATATAGCAGGTCAGGAATTAAAAGGAAGTCCCTCAATAAGATGGACTGACATGGTGGCTTCAACAACGAGCTCAAATATAGCAATGATTGTGAGGATGGTGCAGGACCAGGTAACATTTCATTCTGTCTACATAATGTTGTTATGAGTAGGAACTGATTCAATGACACCTTTTGTTGTGAAAGTTGTTTAACCACTATGAAAAGAGATGGTGGAGCTTAATCAGAAGCCCTTTCCAGCTTAGCAACTGTATATTCTTGATACCACAAATAGCAGAGAGCAACCCTGATGGTTGTCCTTCCCATTCACATTTTTAAAGTTGATTATTACTATATCTATTTATGCATGCTTTAGGAATATCTCCAGTTAAAATTTACCCCCTGTTGATATTTAAACATGTTTGTTAATTATGTGTTGTTTCAAAACAGGGAGCATTGGTCCTTACTCTTCATAAAGTTTTATGTTTTCAGTTTTTCTTTACAAAGAATCTCAGAATTGATGCTCCTCAGCTTTAGAAGTCATTTATTAGGCATTGGGAACAGGTGACATTAAAAGGCAGACTGAATTTTTTTTTTTGCTTTTGCTATCTTCTGTTAGCTTCCCATGGAAGGCTGTGTAGACCGTGGTCTCATTAATATTGTTGAGCAGGAGCCAGTTTCCGCATCACTGACATTAGTGATGAGTAATATATTTGACAAAGGTCAGAAAGCTTTTAGAACCATTTGACAGCAATGATCAACAAAGAGATCACAGTTTCCCATTCATTTTCTGGAAATAGAGCAACAACATCTTTGTTCAAGAGTTTTCTTCTGACTTAGAAGACCTTTACCCTGTTCATGTCCATCAATATTTTACTCCTTCTCTAAACCTCAGGATGAGTAACATTCTTTCCAACATTTTTTTTTTTTCCTCTAGCTGGAATTTAAAATTATTCTTCTGGGGTACAAACAAAACCAAACCAAAAAATAGGATATAATAGTCATTTAATTTTAACTTTACCAGTGTACATATTGTGATATATTTTTAACTTGTCCTTATAAATTCTTGTCTTATCCCACCAACTGTCAGTAGGGCGTTGGACTGATGGTTGGAACTATATTATGTACATATCTCTGTCCTCAAAATAATACTGAACTCTGGTGGTTCAGTAGTTAAGCTCTTGGATGTTAACTGAAAGGTTGTTGGTTCAATACTACCAGCTTCTTTGTGGGAGTAATATGGGTCAATCTATTTCCGTAAAGATTCCTGCCTTAAAAACTCTATGAGGAAGTTTTCCTCTGTCCAATATGGTAGCTGTGAGTGTGAATCAAAATGATGTCACTTAGTTATCTTCAAAATGCCTCTCATGGTGCAATTGACATAGAAAAGGCTATTGAAATACTAATGAATTTTATCGATTATATTGAAATGATTAAGAGAATGGAAAATTAACTCAGATGACAAATTAGTTGAATGCTACCTCCCCTCTTAGGGTTAGTAACATTTATTGATTGAAATTGAGATGTCTTGATAATATAGTGTGCCTCTTTTCCCCACCTTCACTCTTACCAAAAGAAAACACTGCCATTCAATTTCAAATTATTTTCTACCTATAAAACTTGGAATTGTTGCTGTTAGATGCTATCAAATAATACTATGTTTGATCCCATCTTTGCAGCCACTATGTCAGTCTATCTCACCGAAGGGCTCTTTCTTCCTCTCTGACCTATTATTTTATGAAATATGACGTCTTTCTCCAGATTTTGGTCCCTCCATATGACATGTCCAAAGTAGTGAGATGAAGTCTTTCCATCCTCACTTCTAAGAACTATTGTGGCTGTACTTCTTCCAAGAGAGACATTTTTGTTCTCATGGTAGTCCATGGTATATTCAATACTCTTCACTAACAATGTAATTCAACAGTATCAATTTTTCCTAAGTCTTCTTTTTCGCATGCATGTAAGGTCATGGCTTGGGTCAGGCACACTTAAATAATCAAAGTGATACTTTTCTTTTTCACACTTTAAACAGATCTTCTGTACCAGATTTTCCAAGTTCAGTATGTTGCTTGATGTTTTTTTTTTAATTACTGCTTCCACAGGCATTGATTATTGATCAAGGAAAAAAAAACAAAGAAAGAAATCCTTGAAAATGCCAATTTTTTGCCATTTGTCATAATGTTCGTTGGTCTGTTTGTGAGAATTTTTCTTTTATTTCTCTTTCTATTTCTTTATCTTTATTTTCAATTAAAAATTAGAATAAGAGAAAGGAATTGAGGCTTCGAATATTTTCCTCCTTTTATGTGAGTGTCTGACAGTCATAAAGAAAAAATGTATTAATTTTACTAATGACAAAACATTGCACTTTATCTTATGGGGAAGGACAGTTTGTCTCATTTTAAAATTCATAATTAAATGGAGGAGGTGTGGTGGAGAGAGATTTAATAAATATGAAAGTTTAAATTCTTTCAGTGACTATTATGTTAAGGTTATCAAAATAGCAAGGCAAAACATTATATAAGCTTATGTTATAAGTCATAGCCTAATTAGAAAATGCTTAAGAAAAGCAACTTTAAATGCAGGGAAGATAAAAAACCCATCTGGAATTTCAGAGTAAAGTGAGACGATAGTGGGTTATATTGTAAGAGAATGAGAAGTGGTTAGAGCTTAGTTTTAAATAACAGGTTGTTACTGTTAGCTGTGGTCGAGTTAGACCCTGACTCATGGAGACCTCATTCACAATGGAATGAAATGCTGCCCGGTCTTATGCCATCCTTACCATTGATTATGGATCAGAGTTTTGTTTTCATTGGCTGAGAAATATATTGCCACATCTTTCTTCTTAGTCCATCTTAGTCTGGAAGCTCCCTTAAAACCTTTTCAGCATGAGAACAACATATAAGACTCATCAGAGGTTGTACATGAGGCATACTAGCCAGGAATCCAATAGGAGTCTCCCATATGGAAGGTGAGAATTCCACCATTGTACCACCAATGCCCAGAAAAATTGGTAGAAAACATACAATCAAGTTGGAGGATTGCTAGTTGATATAGGGATGTAGGTAAAGACAAACTGCAGTTAAAAGTATTGAACAATCTGTGCATAAAAATCTTGACTTAACACATTTCTCAAGCCATCATGTTGACACTATCTTTATGAGACAGGTATTAGTCAAGACTAGGGGGAATTTGTAAAATAAACATGGTCATAGCTAGATTGGGTGAGGAAGAAAATATACCACCTATCAACAGTACATACCTTGGATCAAGACACATTGATAATGCTGGAGTGAAATGATACTGAGCAGTTTGTGGCTGAGTGGCCACCCAATGCCAATTTATTTCTATAGAGACATAGACATGGTACACTGATTAACTGAGAAAGGTGCCATATATCTATGATTTAGATCTTCCAAAGGTATATTCTCGGGTTCAGAGATTTATGCAGCATTTAATTCTAAATGACCCATTCAGAAGTAGGAAAAACAAATGAGTATATTTTTAAATGAGAAATTTAACCATAGTAACTGTGAAATCACTAAAAAGTGTCACCTCCAAAAAATCTATAATACCAATATTCAGTGTAAAGAGAAGAACAGAGATGTCAATTAAAAGGAAGAGATTTGAGGTTATTTGAGATTTGAGATATAGGATTTAGGGAAAATATGTTGATACAGACATTCAAAGTAGGTTAAAAATACCAAACATAGTGACTGAGGTTTTATAGGAAAGGAATTTCAGAATTAATGTAAAAAATCAGTTTATTGTATTTAAAAGACTGTGCAAGAGACAGATGGTTCTATAAACTTTATCTAGTGAGTATATAGGCTAATAAATCAAATGTCAGATAAAACTTTGAGGCCATATTTTGTGACATCTTAGTCTTCTAACACTTAATTAGGTACACCATCAGTGGTTCTAATTTGGGGATTCATTTATAGATATTTATGATCATCTGTTGGCAGTACTATGAAAGGACTTATGGAACACCATGTGTTAAGTATTTTAAATACCCTCTAATGTAATTTTTCCACTGAGAGCCAGTTGAAAACAGCACACAGCCCCTAATGCCAGAAATTAGACTTTGAAGTACTAGATTATTTATCAAGCCATGTGATTAAGAATTTCACTGAACTACATTTTGGGAATTTTTTTTTTTACAATTTTCAGAATAAAATAAACAACAGAAAAAAACAAAACAAAGAAGCAAACAAAATTCCTAGAGCTCAGTGTTATTATTTCAAATCCAATTAACACAGATAACATCTACATCTATTTTGGAGAACAGGAACAAACTGCTGTGTTTATTATTCAATATAAGATGCCTGTGTTTCAAAGCAGACTTTTTATTTTGAACACTCATGATATGTTTGCTATCTGCCTTATTGTGGAATTTCTCCCTTGCAAATCTATTATTAAAAACATTTGTGCCTACCCAGAGAAATAAAATAATATCCCAAAACTCTTTTTTTCCCCAAAATGGAATGACCAGAGTTGATGCCCTACCTGACCTGTCATCATTACTCATTCATTCTTCCCTCCCCCCCCCCAACTTCCTTTATTCTTTCCTTTTAACATTGTTTGTTCTGCAGATTAATTAGTTTCCCTATCAAATGTTAGCTTGGCTTCAAAGAATCAGCTCTGATTTTTGTCTTTGTGGGGTCATGGTATCCCCTGAGATCTTTATTAATTCAATTTCTTCACATTTTCTTATTTTCCCTATGTTATTGCTCTTTCAGCTAAATGTGATTTATATACAGAGAAGAAACTGAAAATTTCCTAATTTCCTCGATTTAAAAAAGAGGTTCTTCTTTTCTTTTTCCTGTATGTTGTGAGCTATTATCAGCTGACCAAGCTTCTACTATTAGTAAATTCCCAAACCTCTTTCCTGTAGATGAGATTTAGCTCTGTTCTATAACAATGCACAGTGAATTTCTCATTTACCCATAAGCTCCTTGGCCCACTGACACAACACTTTAAGTTTAATCAGACAGAAAAATCACAAAAGCACCCAGTCTCAAGTGACCACAATGACCTCTTTCCCTCAAAGTACAGAGAGAAGAAATTTCCCTATTTTGTGCAATATGTGATCTCAGCACACCTGCTTGCTGTGTTCCTTTCAAATCCAGGGTGACCAGGTTAATGCTGCCTCTGTCAATGGGAAAACCAGCACTCTGAGTTGCTGCCACCATAATGCAATCATTTCTAGTAGCTATCTCTCTGAGGGTGTAATTTTCATCAGGGGTTTGTGGAGAGAGGCAAAAAAAAAAAAGTACAAGAAAGATTCACAGAGCTTCTTACTAGGGCTTGACTAAAGAAGGATTTGGGTTTGGCTCACTTATTAAAGCCATACAGGGTCCTTCAGCAAAAAGTCTTCTAAACAGAAGAAAGGGGACTTCTCCTCTGATTGGGCCCCTGAAACCTGTGTCCTTCCTCTTAGCATATCTCACATTATCTGACATATGGTTGATTGGGCTTTTCAATAAGATATAATGTAACACCTATATAGATTGGTTGACTTTTTCTAATGATTACATGAAATCCTGTGAACTTTTAGGGCTGATTTTTCATAATATGTGGCTTTTTATAACCTGTTCAACCACTATTTGGATCAGGAAAAATATCAAATTTGGAAAATTGGTAGGCAGAGGGACATTTTCAAGATTTTCTTATCGCATGAGGAGCTGCATTTCTTAAAAAAAAAAAAAAAAAAAAAAAAAAAAAAAAAAAAAAAAAAAAAAACTGAAAATTCACTTTTTTAGTCCAGATTTGTTTCTTAGTACTGCTGATTTTGTTTTTTTGAGTGTTTAACTGTGTTATGATGGCATTTCAGATATATTTAAATCAGCAATACCCTCAGATTAAAAACCTAAGTGATTTTTAATTTGTTTTTAAAAATGTTTTACAATAAATTCCCCCCGGCCATAAGTATTTGTTAAAAGCTGATTGCCATTGTTTTTGTCACAGTGACCATTTAAATAATACAAGAGATGCAGAACATGAAGAATATTTCAGTTCTGAAGAAATGGAAGAACAATGTTTTAGACAGAGAAATAGACTTTTTTTTTTCTTTCAGAAGTGGTTAAACAATAGGTAGATTATCAGAAATTCCAGGCAGAAGAAGAGATTTAAAAAATTCAAAGGAGTAAGGATGGGCAAAACCAGTTTTCTCTGAACACATGCACACTCATTGCACTTTACTCAGTATTAAGAGCATTTCCTATGTTCACTCAAGCTCTGTGGCATTATTTCTATCATTCTAATTATCACACTGTATTTTAATTGTATTGTTATTTGTCTAACTTCTACAATGGACTGTGTAATCAACAGGCTAGATATTTTCTTATCCTGTTTCAATTTTCTATGCCTATCACAAGATCTGGTTCACAGTTAGCTTTGATACATAGTTATTGAGTGAATGAACCAAAATAAGAAAGGAAGAAAGAACATCTCAATAGATCATGCAGAGTTAATTTCCTCAAAAGACTATATCATCCAAAAGATAAATGTAATCAAACTACTTTGTACTATTTTACAAATTGTAGACCCAAAATGGTTATTGAGTACCATTATAGAAAATATAGTGGGTTATTCCTATCCATTTAGCTTGGCACCAAAGGAGAAAATTCTGGTGTCTAATGTATTTTTCTTGAGCTCTCCATTGACATAGCATCTTGGATTGGAAAAGAGGTTAAGATGATGTTGTCATTTTAGTGGAGGTAAAATTTTACCAGATCAAAGGAAAAAACTAAACAGATAGAAACAATGCAAAGAAATTAAGACTGAAGTTCAGGGTTACAAACTGAAAATAGTTAAGTAATACTCCATAATTTATCATCATGATATGAAAAGAGATGCCTCATAAATGAACAACTTAAGATCTTGAGGAAGTCATGAAGTGAAATGAAGGTAATCGGATAACTGGCAGAGAGGTAAGATTAGATTGTGATTGTGAATAAAACAGCATAAATTCAATCAATATTACTACAATTAGAAGAAAGAACATTTTTAAACAGAATGATAATGACCTCAAAGAGTTTCTAGCAACTTCTATACATAGAAGTTACACTAATGAACTCATCTAAATGATCCATTCACTAAATATATACCTATCATCAAAATAGCTACCTTAAGAGAACACATTTTGAAGTCACTAGCCATTAGTACCATTTCTTTGGCTAATATTTTAGAACTTATCAAGGAAAATTCAAATTGTATTAGATCTCTGAATATAATTTCAGTATATAAAGACTATGATAACTAGCTCACAGAAGTAATCAGTAATTTTCATTATGAATCATTATTTTAGAATTTGTTCTTATATTAATTACTTATGTATTATATGAGAGTACATCTGATTATGTTTAAACATAACCAGAAATTTTAATTTATACAATTGCAAAGTTAAGACAAGGCCTAAGCATGTGTTCATTACGAAGTAGTGAAAACCTATTGGTTCTCTCTAGACAAGCAGAAGGAGCTCTGGTGGTATAATGTCTAAGGCATTTGACTGCAAACTAGAAGGCTGGTTATTTAAACCCACCAGTCACTCCTCAGAAGGAAGATTGGGTAATCTACTTCTGTAGTGAAACTGCCTTGGAAACCCAAGGAGAGGTCACTAAGATTCAGATGCAACTCGACAGCAGTGAGTTTGTTTTTTTGTTTTTTAGACAAGCAGGACAATTTCTTAAGGTCATGCATCTTGGTTAAAAAGCATGACTCTTCAAATGGTAAAAGCAATTATCAGCAATGGTGACAACAGAGAGAGTAAGAATGGGCTTATAGAATCTGTAAGAGAGAAATGAATTTGTGACACAGTGACTGCAACCACTGTGGGCTGAAGAATAGCAAGTGTTGTGAGGATGGCACAGGACCAGGCAGTGTTTTGTTCTATTGCACATGGGATCACAAGTCATAAGCAACTTGACGGCACTTAACAACAACAACAATAATGTTTAACATGATCACTAGGTGGGTGTTGCTTTCTCATTTAAATTTGTGAGTAGTGCCTCAATCTTGCTGGCACAACTAGGACTAGTAGCACATAAAGGTTTTATGTTGAAGGCTCTGGTTTACAAAAGCAGTCACCTTGGTTATTTGGTTAACCTGGTCTCCTCCTGTCTTCTGAACTTGAGCATCATGTATAAAATAATGTGTGTATACTTGTTTGTAATTAAATTATCATGATCAATCCTTTGCTGGAAAAAGGGTGTATAACAGTGAATCTAGGAAATATTCCCCCTTTCGTGTCCAAAAATACATGTACATTTCTTTGCTCAAAGAAGAGAGTTAAAATTCATTTTATGTAATTTTTAGTTTTGTCACATTTAGAAAAACTTACCACTAATTACAGATACAAAAGCATACATGTAAAAGAATGCAGAATTATTCCATGAGTCATTCCTACTATAACACTTACTAAAAAAGCTCTCCTGATACACACAATTGCATTTTCTAAAAGGTGAACTATCATTTTAAAATGATTATTTTGTCCCTCTGGGTAATCTCCTTTGTTCACCTACATTCCAGACATGACCAGATGAAACATTGTCTCTAGAGACAGGAGTAGAGAGTCATTAGGGGAGAGAGACTGAGAATGCTTTGGCTCTGCATGCAGCCCAGCCTTATGGGACTCTGGTCAAGGTTTTAGTTAATATCAATTTAATTTAATGGTCATTGGAGAGTGATAAGAAGAATGCTTTAGGAGAGGTGTATAGTCCAGAACATAGTTTTCCACCTGGATTATTCTTTTATAGAATCCATAAAAAAGTACTGTATTTATGACTCTATGTAAGTACAAGTCTCATCTCACAGATTCTGAGGAGCTTGAATGTCAGTAGTAATTCATTCCCAGCCATCCTCTGAATGGTCAGACTTTTTATGTGAGTGGAAAATATTTACAAAGAAACAATTACTCATGAAAGGCTGCTAGAGGTAGAAAAACTAATGATGTGCTTTCAGTTTGCTAAATAAAAATTAGAGGGTGAATTAGTCACTTGAACAAAGGACTATTTAGAAATTAAAGCCTTAAAATTCTAACTTAAAATACATGATTTCTGTATTGTTTAATCACTTAATCTCTTTGCAGACTAATCTCTAAAACGGTTGCATAGAATTAAACTACATCTAAAGTTACTTGCAGATAGAAAACTATTTGATTACATGATTACTGAATTATCATTCTGTTAGAATTAATTAGTTTTTTATTTTTAAGTTACTTATTTTAATTACTTAGAATACTGATTGGACTGATAAATAAATAGTTTGTACATGTAAAAAATGCCATATATATGTGTTTCACAGGATTTTTTTTTTTTTTAATTGAAAAGTGCTAAACAACTGAGATTCTTGGAATCATCTATGAAAGAATCTGCTTTTTTTTTTTTTGTGTGCTAGTCATTGGGGATTGATAAAAGATTGAGGAATCTTTTGATATATAAGTATATCTTATTTCTAGCCTGCACTATTTGCCAGTGTTATTGCAAACTTTAACCATCTCCTCACTTAGAACCTTGTTCTAATCCCATCACTTCAGTCATGGACAATCCAATAAGTAGCATACCTATGGACCCTGGGCAACAGTGTGACCTTACTGATGATGATGATGATGATGATGATGATGATGATGACTGATGATGGGAGCAACGTTGTAGTAAATCCATTTACGACATCTATAGCTTCTTTTCTGAGTCGGGTGCCATATCAATAAATGGAAAAAAAATTGCAAACTTTTACCAAAAACACAATATAATACTACTTAAAAAAAAATTTAAAACAATTATATATAAAGACAGAAGAAATTAAGTATCTTCAGAATGTTGAATCACAGAATATATACCATCCAAATGCCAATTTGTGGTTTACAAAGTTTGCTGCCTCAGCACTCATGCATTTCTCCTAGTTGCCCCCTCACCAAGTTTCTGAAATAGCTATATCTACTTCCGTAGTGCCTTGGAAACTCAAGGAGGGGTCATTATGCGTTGGGTCCTACTTGCCAGCAGTTGGTTTTTAACCCTTCACCCAGTCTCTCAACAACTGTGAGCTCTAACTGAACTTCCTTGCTATGCCCAATACAGTTTCCATGTTAAGAGCCTGTTTCTCTCTTGTAATCCAAACTTTCAATAGCTGTAATTACTACTCTCTCTAAATCATAGCCTATATGGGTTCCCATAATAAAATCTTCTCCTTTTACCCTCTCTAATGTCGTAGAAACTTTAAAAATGACAAACAAGCCTTCAGTGTGCACTGACTCCTGACTCCACTCTGTCATCCATAAACTCTCTCCTACAGTTGCAGTCCTACAGTTCCAGTTTGTTGTTGCCTTGTCCCTGGATGGAACTCCTGTGTGGCCCTACTTTGAGGCTTGCCATAGTTTCCTCTCTGGCCTGTGATTACTACATTATATTTGTTTTCTGTACTTCCTGCATGAGTCACATTTTCTCATGCTACACTTGACAGACAATACATGACACCCACAGACTCTCTTTTGGTCAAACGTGAGACTGATGCAAAACTTCTGAGATATAACACGCTGATGAAAACAAATATTCTGAGACCTTAACATATACTATTCTGATGTCACGAGCCTGATTTAATATACTTTATCTCTTCATTCTCTTTTTATTTTTTTTTTCCATTTTTATTAGTGAATTTATTATTTATTACCCAGAGTTTGGGAGAGGAGAATTACTGTATTTTTATGAAAATAACAAGGACATCATGTGGTTTTTGCAAACCATGCAACCCCTTTGTACTTTAGTTTCCTATGTTTGCTCTGTGTATTACATATGCGTGCATGTTATCTCCATAGGCATGTTATATGAGAAAAATATCTAAGTCCATAAGTCTGCCCTTTCCCTACTCTTCCTGTACACTGCTTACCCTGATTGAGAATTTGCTACTATGAATTTTCTGATTCTAGGAGACTGATTATATGAAATTTTGTTAGTGTGCAGGGTCACGATGCATTAACAGATTGTATATATAATTAATGTTTTCTCTAGTGTCCTTTTCCAAAAGGATAAGAGTCATTATCTCTAAGAGTCTAGCC
Source organism: Orycteropus afer afer (assembly GCF_000298275.1). NCBI lineage: Eukaryota > Metazoa > Chordata > Mammalia > Tubulidentata > Orycteropodidae > Orycteropus > Orycteropus afer. The sequence continues at coordinate 682,036 of NW_006921871.1, read as the reverse complement.
TTATTATTTCCTCCTTTTCCACAGAAGAATTTTAGCACAAAAATTTTCTTATAACTTCAGGCGCAGGGCAAATTGGTATTAAGATTTGGAGGATAGGGCCATAGAAGACCTTGCTTAATCACTTAGTAACACCTGCTTAACCAGAATGTCTTGCAGTTGGATCTTGGGCACTAGCTAAGATCATAGTAAATAGTACTTTGCTATTTGTATTTATTAATGTGTGGTTATTATTCTTTGTGTGCAATACTCCCTTCAATACTGAGGTGCTAGAGGTCAAAGTAGATAGATAAACTATGAATATTTAAATATTCTTGATACATATGAAACAGAAAAAAGATTGTCAGGAACTACATAGAGATTGGGGAGCTCTGGTAGCATAGTGGCTAAGGCACCTGGCTGCTAACCAGAAGGCTGGCGGTTCAAACCCACCAGTCACTCCTCGGAAGGAAGATGGAGCAATCTACTTCCATAGTGATACTGCCTCGGAAACCCAAGGAGGGGTAGCTATGAGTCGGGTCCGACTCGACGGCACATAACAACAACAACAACAACAACAACATAAAGATTGGAGAGTCACCATAGCAAATGATTAAAAGTTCTAGAGAGATTATGAGATTGCAAATGTCTTCTTCAGTAACTAAAAAAAACCTCACTAACATCAAGTAGATTCTGACTCATAGTGTCCCCCATTGGGTTTTCAAGGCTCTAAATCTTTCCAGAAGTACACTGCCTCATCTTCTCATCTTTCTTCCGTGGAGCCACTGTTGAGTTCAATACACTGACCTTTGTGATTAGCAGCAAATTGTCTTAACCACTACATCACCAGAGCTCCTTTAGTAAAGGAGAGAATAAATACATGTGTATTGTCTCCAAAGTATGTGGGGAAAGACTGGAATAATTAATCTTTTAATTAAATATTTCTTTTAATTGATTTTATATTCACATATTGTTAACCAGCTGGCACAGATCAACTGACATCTTGGTAAATCAGAAGCCATTGTTTTTAAAATATCTACTGTCTTCTACTTTCTGTCTGTCAACTCACCTTCCTTCCATCTCCACCTCTCTTCCTTCCCTTACTGTACAAATTGCATCCCCTAAAGAATAGCATTGATGTAATCTGGGAGTTTACGTCTTCTGGATACTCTGAACAATACCACAAGGAAGTGTCACAGTAATCGTGCAAGTTGAAATATTATAGAAAAGTTAGATAATTAAAGATGTGGTGGTGTTAAATTGTGCAAACAAATTGAGGAAGATGAGGACTGAGAAAGAACCCAGGATTGTGGAATCTGCTAATTTGATCAGCATTGACTTGAATGAGAGAGAAGATTCAGAAGAATGATGAGGGAGAAAACATGAAGAAAAAATAATCTGTGATCATGTAGAAGAGGCAAGGAAGAATACACTTAGGATGAAAAAATAGGATCATAAAAGGAAAAAGGAAGCCACTTGGGACATGTCATATGAAGGGCAGTCAGTGTACTAGGTAGAAGTTGTGAAAGGACAAGGACATACTTATAAGACAGCCAGTCCTCAAAAATCATTAACAGGGACACACATGTTTCTACAATATCAAACAAGTATATTATACACAGAAAGAGTGTTTAGACTCTGGAGTACCCTTTCTTTTACTATGCCCATTGTTTAAAACTCTCTCTATGTATTTAAAGTCTAAGTTAAAGCACTAGACTTGTAACTCTTCAGTCTAAGGACTTTCAGTCCCTTCTCTAAAAAAAATTCCTAATCAAGGGACATTTCATATAATAATGTGAGTGATTTTTCTTGTTAAATTAGTGTGCAGGGGCCAAAGGCCCTGCATCCTGCAATGCACAGAGAAATTGTGTACAACTGCAAGATGTGCCCTGCATGCCTCATGATTATCAAATGCTCAGGTGTGCTAAGCCCATTATAAATCATATCAGTATGATTATACAACATATTAATCTGAGAAAGTTGTTACAAGAAGTTTTATGGAAATATCAGTATTTTAGAGAAAGTTGTTTGAGAGAGGGAAGCTTATACAGAATAAGAGACACTGTCTTGAAATTTTGTTGAATTATATATTCATTGAGTCTCTTGGGTTTATTATTGTATCTCCAACCACACCTTTAGGAGCCCTGGTGACACATCAGTTAAGTGCTCTGCTGCTAACTAAAAAATTGGTTGTGTGAACTCACCAACAACTCCATGGGAGCTAACAATCCTCTGTAAAGATTACAGCCTAGAAAACCCCATGGAACATTTATACTGTCACATGTTGTCACTATCAGTGCAAATTGACTTGACGGTGCCTAACAACAACCACACCTTTAGCAGAAAAGAATTTTGGTGCAAAAGTGCAATTAGTGTAAATTCAAGGAAACCCTAACTGTGGAGGTTGTTAAATTCCTCATGACTGACTTTTTTTTCTTTTTTTAATAGAGTTATACATCAGTGCAAAAGTATGAAAAATAAGGTATTGGATGAATTTCATTAATAAATGTTGTTTTAAAAAATAATATATATTATTGCTTTCATATTTATGTTTTTAGACATTTGTTGTTGTTAGCTGCCGTTCAGTCATCTCCGACTCACAGGGACCCTATGCACAGCAGAACAAAACACTGCCCTGTCCTGCACCAGCTCCATGATCCTTGCTATATCTGAGCCCATCGTGGCAGCCACTTGTCAGTCCATCTCATTGAGGGCCTTCCTGTCTTTCATAGACCCTCTACCTTACCAAGCATGACGTCCTTCTCCAGGGAATGATCCCTTCTTACAACATGACCAAAGTAGGTGAAATGAAGTCTAGCCATTCTCCATTACAAGGAGCATTCCTTCTTAACTTCCTGCAGGACAGAATTGTTAGATCTTTTAGCAATCTGTGGTACTTTCAGCATTTTAGACATTTACACTGAAATAATATGTAATATAATTTGTAAAAATTAATACGGGAAGTTTTGATTTTTGTTTATCTCATTTCTTATTGCCTAAAGAATCTGAGTGCTAGCCAGAAGGCTGGTGGTTCAAAGCCACCAGCCACTCCTCTGCAGGAAGATTGCTCAATCTACTTCCGTAATGACATCACCTCGGAAACACAAGGAGAGGTTGTTATGAGTCAGATCCAACTCCATGGCAGTGAGTTTGGTTTTGGTTTGGAATAATATCCCCAAAGTTCTCTCACATACCCTAAACTTTTCTATAGTTTCTTGTTTTTCTCTTTTAATTTCTAGTTCATCCTCTATTGCTTATACAGCCTTTATTGCCTGTTGGTTATGTAGCCTCCAAATTATTTCCCAATAATTAGAGATATAATGTATGCATTTCTATGAAATGAATTGTAAGATAAGGGACATATTTTGTTATGTTTCATAATTACTCCAATCCACTCCATGTACATAGAGAATTATTTTGAAACTACTATTATTTATAAATGAGTCCTACATTATTCGGGAGTATATCTTACTTATTTGTACTTTTTTTATCCTTATAGTTTCAATTTTCTTCTGCATGGAATCTGTATTTCAGTTATGTTGCTGTTATGTTGTTATGTGCCATCGAGTCAGCCCTGACTCATAGCGACCCCTCCTTGGGTTTCCGAGGCAGTATCACTACGGAAGTAGGATTGCCCAACCTTCCTTCCGAGGA
>NW_006921871.1:655419-677711 GCF_000298275.1 Orycteropus afer afer | reverse complement strand
TCTTCCTTGCAAGCAATCAAATGCCCTAGGCACTATGCCATCAGAGCTCCCATTTAAGGTACCAAGTATATAATACTGAAGTAAGACAAATCTTTGTTCTCATGGAGCCTGCATTCTAGTAGGGGAGAGAGAGAAAACAAACAAACAAAAAAAACTCACTGCCTGGAGTTGATTCTGACTCATAGCCATCCATTCTTGTGTTTCTGAGGCAGTAATTCTATGGAAATAGATTGCCCAGTCTTCCTTCTGAGGAGTGGCTGGTGGGTTTGAACTGCCAGCCTCTGGTTAGCAGTCAAATGCCTTAGGTGCTACACCACTGGAGTCCTGGGAGTAGGCCAGTAAACACAAATTTACAAATTTTATATAGGGTAGTCAGGGAAGGCATAAGTGATATAATGACATTTTAAAAATTTAATTGGGAGCAAATATGAATGGGATTTATATGGATATCAGCCCAAATAATAGTAAATTCAAAGACCCTGAGGCAGGAATTTATGTGGTGTCTTTAGGAAACAGCAAAGAAATGGGGATAACTGGAGTAGAGTGAGGGGAAAAAGAGTGGTAAATGAAATCAGATAGTTGCAAGGGAATCGTTGTTTGCCGTCGAGTCAGCCCTGACTCATAGCGACCCCTCCTTGGGTTTCTGAGGCAGTATCACTATGGAAGTAGGATTGCCCAACCTTCCTTCCAAGGAGTGGCTGGTGGGTTTGAACCACCAGCCTTCTGGTAAGCAGTCAAGTGCCTTAGCCACTATGCTACCAGAGCTCCCATTGCAAGGGAATAAGGATGATAATTGTAAGAATGCCAGCTGAATGATCAGCATAAAATGGGAAGCAAGGGAATGGTTTTGAGCAGGGTGGCTGCAAATAGGACTTGGGGTGGCATTTTATGGCCTCTTCTAACTTCACAAGAGGAAGACAGAATCACAATCAACAGTACAAGGTTTATTCCAATGAGGCCAGATGCGCTTCTATGCTACCCTCTAGCCTGTTACTAATTCTGACACCAACTGTCCCTCTCATGGCATTCACTACTTCTCTGCTGGTTTTGATAATTCATTGCAGTGGCCCCACAGAACTTATAGACAATACTAACAATTACAGAGTTAATTAGGGAAGTAACAGGCTACAATTCAGGTTCAGGAATGCTCTCAGGATACAATTATTTGATCAGGACAGTCTGCCCTCTCCTGTGTCCTCAGATATGCCTCTTTGGCCGTTGGCCTCTAGACCGGGCTGCTTCCCTGTTTGGGCAAATGTTACAAAGCTCTTTCAGCTTTGCTAATAAGCACACCTTGGTGCACCTCATTCTGTCAGGAAGCCTCCTGTTGAAGGGCACTCAGCTTTCTCACTCTGTGGGCCAGGTAAGCCCGTTGCTTAAGAGGGTCAGTGCAGGGATCTTGGGTCCAAGGACATTTTTTACTTCATATCCAGTTCATCTCTTGATGGCAGTGAGATACCCTTCTCTGCCTCTAGGAAGGCTCATTTTAAACTTGGCAAAGTGACAAAACTAAGTAGAAAACCATACCAAGTAATTCACTGCATCACAGTGGCATAATTTGACACACATCTTTAAAGGAACACTCTGACTTTTGATTTGAACATAATCTTGGGGGTACAGCATAAATATGGAGACAAGTTTGGTGTCTATAACAGTATATATTGGACGAATACTGATAAAAGAAAATTAATAATGTTCTTCATCAACTTAAAGTATTTTCTAAATGAAAATCTAGTTACGACTTTTGTGTTTTGAATTCAAATTGTCCTTAGACATACCTTGTCACAAATGTCACAGCAACTACTTAAAAAAAAAAAAAACAGTAAATATTTATTAGGACATGAAATGTGCAGACATTATGCTGAGCACTAGAGATAAAATAGCCGGTCAAAATACACACACTCTCTGTTCCCATAGACCTGAAAGTCCACCAGATGAATTGCTTTTACTAATTATTTTTTGTATTTGTTTTTTTTCCTGCACATTCAGATTTCCTATTCCTTTGAAAATGAAATTAGATTATGCATCCAATCACATTTAAGGGGATTCTTTCATTTATTCACTCAATCGTATAATAGAATCTGTGTGTCTTATACTGAGCAACTCATATCACTCAAATAAGTTAAACATTTCTAGCACTAAAAGAATATCCAATGCAGGTTAGAATAATTGAATTTTATTGAATATTGGGGACAATCAAAAATAAGGTAGATGGCTAAAGGGTTAAGAGGATGTATCATAAAATACAGGCAAAGGACATGCAAATTATGGTCCTTGAGTTGGAGTTACTGAACCTAATGGGTTTTGCTGATCATTTGCAAGCCATTCTTATTCTCAGTTTACTTTAGTGACCTCCATTGTCAAGGCAGGACAGTAATACTTACCTTCCAGGTGTGGAAGAAAGAGCAAAAGAAGCATGCACATGATTGCTTACAAATAATCAGAGCAAGATTGGCTCAATATAAATGCTAACTAGAAAAAGATGCAACTCACTTCACACTATAATTTCAACACACACAGAAACGTAAGACCATTGATTATTCCTCTGAAACATGAAGAATAGATGAAAAGAAATGCATCATTCACAACTGTAACAAAGTTCATATTACAGCAGGTTTTCTTTAATAACCTAGTGTTGATTTAAAAAATATGGTAGAAGAGCAAATGGGAAACCTCTCTGTCCTTATAATTTTCTGAGAATAGATCAGAAGGGTGGAGTTATTTCCCATTTGAAGCCATCTTTTCTCCCCGCATCATTCAAATTGTAAAAGAATATTCACTGTTAAAACATTAAAGTCTTTTATTTCTTTTGTCTTTGTCAATACAGCTTTTTAATATTCACTCAAATTAGGAACTTGAAGCAAAAACTTTTAGGTGCATTCTCCATCCTTTACCTCAAATTTCCATTGTTAATGTGTATAAGGTAATGGTTGATTCTATTAATTTTCCTACAGAGTTTCCATGTCTTTGCATATTCCTCTCCTATATAATATTATGGATATTACGTTTTATTTAAATTTCTTGTTTCTACAATGCACTGCTCTCGAGTTGGATCTGACTCATAGCAATCCTTCCTTGGGTTTCTGAGGCAGTATCTCTATGAAAGCAGATCATCCCATCTTCCTTCTGAGGAGTAGCTGATGGGTTTTAAACGTCAGCCTTCTGGTTAACAGTCAAATACTTGGTCACTACAACACCAGAGCTCCCCATTGTTGTTGTTGTGTACATTATTTGTAAGTATAAGTGGTCTGGATGATTATGCTGTATTACTATTCATCAGGACTTATTTTGATACAAAATAGATTGTGGGCACACTACTTTGTATTGATTTCATTTCTCTCTCTCTCTCCCACACTGACATACACACACACATATGTACACGCACACATGCATGTGTATATCAAAAGAATAATAGTTTTGGAAACATTTGAAAACAAATTGCATAGAGTATTTCTCTCATATTTATTTTCATTGGTATTTCCTAAGAATAAAGACATATCCATTGCCCAAGATTATATTATCACCCAGGCCTTAACAATGAGAAATAGTCAGACACATTGGAGTATCCATATACATTTATGAACCAATAAGATTTTTTTTAGTGCAATTTATTTACAATTCTAATACAAAATGCCTCACTAAGATATGTACAGATAGTGCATAAACCCTGAGAATGAGAAGTTGTGCCACAAAACAAAAAAATACTCAAATACTGATGGGAACTTTTCATGAAAACCCAGGAGGTCTCTGATTCTTAGTGGCATGTGACTGTGAGGATGTTGCATGACTGGGCAGTGTTTAGTTTTGTTGTACATAGGGTCATTAAGAGTCAGAGCCAACTTGATGACGCCTAACAACAGCAACAACATAAGAAAGACCAGTTAATACTACTGTTATTCAAACTTGCACACCAACCACTAAAGCAAAAAATGAAGACACTGAAGATATTTACCAAGTTCTGCAGCCTGAAATTTACCAAAATGAAATCAAGACATATTAATAGTTGATTGGAATCACCATATTAGAAACAAAGAAGAAGCATCAGTAGATAGAAAATACAGCCTTAGTGATAGAAAGGATGCCAGAGATCCCATGATAGAATTTTATATGACCAAAGGCTAATTCATTGTAAATACCTTTTTTTCAAAGCAACATAAACAGTGACTATACATGTGAATCTTGCCAGATGGAATACACAGGAATCAAATTGACTACAGTATGGATTATATCTCAACATAAAGAAAAAAATAATCTTCACAGCTGGACAACTAACTAACATTGTGATAAATGGAGAAAAGATTGAAGTTGTCAAGGATTCATTTTACTTGGATCCACAGTCAACACCAATAGAAGCAACAGTCAAGAAATCAGACAACATATTGAAAGGGCAAATCCGCAGCAAAAGATTTCTTTAAAGAATTTAAGCAATGATGTCACTTTGAAGACTAAGGTACTTTAAGCCTGACCGAAGTGATAGTATTTTCAACACCTTCATATCCATTTGAGACATTTAATAAGTAAGAGCACAAAAGAACTGATGCATTTGTATTGTAGTGTTGTCTAAGAATATTGAATATACCATAGACGGTTGGAAGAATGAACAAACCTGTTTTGGAGGAAGAACAGCTGGAATGCTCCTAAGAAAAGAGAATTGCTAGACTTTGTATCTCCTATTTTGGTCAGGTTGTCAGAAGGCAATACACAGGAATCAAATCGACTATATCTTTTGTAAGATTGATGGAGAAACTCACTATCATCAGTTGTAACAAGGCCAGGGGCAGACTGCAGAACAGACCATCAACTGCCCATATGCAAGTTTAAGTTGAAGCTGAAGAAAATTACAACATGTCCAAAAGAGACAAAATATGACCTTCAGCATATCCCCACCTGAATTTAGTGACCATATGAAGAATAGATTTAACACATTGCTCATCAATGACTGAAGAATGAATGAGTTGTCGGATGACATCAAGGACATCATGCAGAAGGAAGCAAAAGGTCACCAAAAATACAGGAAAAGAAGAGAGCACCAAAATGGATGTCAAAGGAGTCTCTGAAACTTGCTCTTGATTGGAAAGTAGCTAAAGTAAATGGAAGAAATGATGAAGTAAAAGAGATGAATAAAACAAACAAACAAAAAACTTCACTGTCGTTGAGTCAATTGCGACTCATAGCAACCTTGGGTTTCTGAGACTGTATTTCTACCAAAGTAGATTGACCAGTCTTCCTTCCAAGGAATGGCTGGGGGGTTTGAACCACCAACCTTCTGGTTAGCAGTCAAATGCCTTAGACACTATGCCACTAGAGATCCAAGAGTTGACTAGAAGATATCAAAGGGCAGTTGGAGAAAACAAAATAAAATACTATAGTGTAATATGCAAAGACCTGCAGTTGGAAAATCAAGGCAGAACACATGCTTGATGTTTTCCAAATGGAAAGAACTGAAGAAAAAATTCAAGGTTCAAGTTGTAGTATTGAAGATTTCTATGGCTAAATATTGAATGATTCAGGAAGCATCAAAAGAAGATTGATGAAATACAGGTCACTGTACCAAAAAGAATTACTCGACTTCTATTTCATTAGGTAACATATGATCAAGAACTGATTATATTGAAGGTAGGAGTTTAGAGAAAAACAGAAAGATTAGAGAAAAACAAGGCTCCAGGAATTAATGGAAGATCCATTGAGACATTTCAACAAACAGAAGTAGTGCTGGCAGCACTCATTTGTTTATGTCGAGAATTTTAGAAGACTGCTACCTGGCCAACCAAATGGAAGAGATCCATATTTGTATCCATTCTACAGAAGTGATTTAACTAATGTAGAAATTATCAAACAATATTATTAATATCACTCACATGTAAAATTTTTCTGAAGCTAATTCAAAAAGCAGAAGTACATCTAAAGGGAACAGTCATAAAGTCAAGCCATGCTATGAACAGGTTGTGGAACAAAGGATATCATTGCTGATGTCAGATGGATCCTGGCCAAAAGTTAATAACAGAAAGATATTTAGTTGTGCTTCTTTGACTATGAAAGGCATTTGATTATGTGGATTATAACACATTATTGATAACATTGCAAAGAATAGGAATTCCAGAACACTTAACAGGGCTCATGAAGAACCTGTGCATAGGAAGTTGTTCGAATAGAACAAGGGAATGCTGTGTGGTTTAAAACCACTAAAAATCAGGCTAATATCCTTTCACCTTACTTCAGTCAGCCTATATGGTGAGCAAATAATCCTAGGAGTTGGACTATTTAAAGAAAACAACTGCATCAGGATTGGAGAAAGATGCATTAACAACCTGTGACATGCAGATGACACAACACCAATGATTGGAGACCAGACAAGTTGTGAGATGACATCAAGAGAGTAGTAAATGAAGAACACAAATGGTAATTAAAAAGAAAAGGAAGAAAGGACCAAAATCTATGCAGAGGAAACTCGTGAACAAACAGTAGCTAAAGTGAATGGAGGAAATGATGAAATAAAAGAGCTGAATAGAAGATTTCAAAGGGTGGCTTGAGAAGACAAAGTAAAACATAATGAAAGGTGCAAAGAACTAGATTAGAAAACCAAAAGGGAAGAATATGTTTAGCATATCTCAAACCAAAAGAACTGAAGAAAAAGCTCAACCTCCAGACTGATCTGTCTTCTTTTCTCATGTAAACACGTATTGTTATGAATTTTCCTCTGATTTTCATATTGCTGCACTTCAATGGTTTTGGTATTTTGTATTCTCTGCTTTGCTTGATTCTAAATACACATTTTTCAGTTTCATTCTTGATTTCTTTTATGAACCAATAGGAGCTCTGGTAGTGTAGTGCCTAAGGCGCTTGACTGCAAACCAGAAGGCTGGCGGTTCAAACCCATCAGCCACTCCTTGGAAGGAAGATGGGGCAATCTACTTCCATAGTGATACTGCCTCAGAAACCCGAGGAGGGGTCACTATGAGTCGGGTCCGACTTGACTGCACATAACAACAACAATAGTTTTTTAGTAATGTGTTACTTAATATCCATGTATATATATTTTTTTCCTTTTTGTTTCTTTTTTTTTGGTTGTTGAAAAGATGATATTAAAAATGCCTACTGATTCATCTATTGCTCTTTTTAATTCTGTTAGAGTTTGCTTTATTTTGGGGATCTGGCATTGAGTGGGAGCTCTGGTGGCATGGTGCCTAAGGCTAACCAGAAGGCTGGCAGTTCAAACCCAGCAGCCACTCCTCAGAAGGAAGATGGGGCTATCTATCCCTGTAGTGATATTGCCTCAGAAACGCAAGGAGTGGTCTCTATGAGTCGTATCTGACTTGATCATGGTGAGTTTGGCATTGAGTGGCATTATAAGAATTTATAATTGTTATATCGTTTTAGTGAACTGACTCTTTCATCATTATATAATGTTGTTCTTTGTCTCATTTAAAGAATTTTGATTTAAAGTCTACTTTGTCCAACATTAATATTGCCATTTCTACTCTATTTTAATTACTGTTTACTTGGCAACTCTTTTCTACTCTTAAGACTTTTAACTTATTTATGTTTTTGTGTTTAAAGTGTGTCTCTTTTAGATACCATATAGATGTTGTTGCTGTTGTTATGTGCCATCGAGTCGGACCCGACTCATAGTGACCCCTCCTTAGGTTGCCAAGGCAGTAGCACTACGGAAGTAGATTGCCCAACCTGCCTTCTATATAGATAGATCATGTTTATTTATCCTTTCTTTGACTCTATTTCTTGACTGGGGCATTAAATTATTTTACATTCACTGTGACTATATATAAGGAAGGATTTACTTTAGTAATTTTGTTATATTCTTTTTGTCATGTGGTTTCCTAGTTCTTTAATTTCTGTTGCTTCATTTCTTCATCTATCTAGGATCCTTGACTAACTCTAATTCAGTGCTTTTTCCATTACATATTAACTGGAAAAATACATCCTTCATACCCTCTTTACTAAGAAGGCTGTAAGACGAACAAGAAATGCTATGAAACCAGAAAATACTAAAGAAGGGAACTTCCAGATAGTTTCCTCATTGGACCTACATTTCAAATGTCAAAGTCAAATGGTCATCACAAAGGTGATCATTATTATAGTGTGGTTTACTGCGTTGTAAAGTTAGTGGTTTCTTTTCCCTTTTTCACTATGTACTTTTTGAAAGGAAGTCACTATTCACACACCATTCTTAAGGAGTGAAGAGTTATGCTTCCCATTCCCAAGAGGAAAATATGTATATAAATTATTCTTAATTTTGCATGGAAAATTTTTCTTTTCTACTTATTATTTAATCCATTATTAATTTATATCATTATGAATTCATGTATATGTACTTTATGCTTGTGTTATAATCCAATACTACTTTATTTTGTTGCTTAAATTGTCCCACTTTGGTAATTGGGAGCTCTTTCAATTTGTTCTGTGTTTCTTTGATATACTTCATCCATATTTGTTTGTCTGTTTTATTTGTCTTCCTTACTTTTGGATATTACAAGATTCTTGACACTCACTTTGCATATTTTCTGTCCTGGTCCTAGAATCAGACATTTCTTCAAGGAACCTGACTCTTTGTATCAGAGAATGATTTTTAGAAAGTATAAGATGGGTTTTATATATGCTTGTTGCTAGTGAAATACAATTTCCTTCAGATACTATCTGCATCTATAATAAACTAAACATTAATTTATACTGATATTTCAAATTCTAATCCATTATAACAAGACAATTTTAATCTCTTTCCCTTGGTTATTTGTAATCTCCCACCACAAAAGTAATATGCCAGACAATGTTTCACTGCTATTCATAGGGTTTTCACTGGCCAATTCTTTGAGAAGTGGATGGTCCCTTCCTTCTTCCAAGTCTGTCTTAGTCTGGAAGCTCCACTAAAACCTTTCCATCATGGGTGACCATGCTGGTATTTGAAATACAGTGGCATAGCCTCCAGTCTCACTGCAACAAGAAATCCTCAACAGTATAAAAAACTGACAGATAACTGATGTATTGATAATAACTTGTGAGGATAATGGAAAAGTTGGAAATAAAGAAGAATCACCAGTAGTTGAAAATACAGTTTCGGTGATAGAAATGACACTAAAGATCACATGATAGAATTTTGCAAGACTAATGACTTATTCATTGCAAATACCTTTATTCAACAACATAAATGGTGGCTATACAAGTGGCCCTTTCCAGAATGAATTCACAGGAATCAGATTGACTACATCTGTGAAAGAGGTGATGGAGAAGCTCAATATCTTCAGCCAAAACAAACCAGGAGCTGGCTGTGGAATAGACCATCAATTGCACATATGAAAGTTCAAGTTGAAGCTGAAGACAATTAAAATAAGTCAACAAGAGCCAAAATATGACCTTGATTATATTCCTCCTGAATTTAGAGACTATCCAAAGAATAGATTTGGCCCATTGAACACCAATGACCGAAAAACAGAAGAGTTGTGGGATTACATAAAGAACATTATACATGAAGAAAGCAAACACTCATTTAAAAAAACAGGAAAGGAGGAAAAGACCAAAATGGATGTCAGAACAGACTCCGAGACTTGGTTTTTACTGGAGAGCAACTGAGTCAAATGGAAGAAATGACAAGATAAAATAGCTGAACAGAAGTTTTCAAAGAACAGCTCAAGAAGACAAAGTCAACTATTATAATTAAGTGTACAAAGACCTAGGGTTAGAAAACTCAAAAGTGGAGAACCCATTCAGCATTTCTCAACCTGAAAGAACTGAAGAAAAAAAAAATAAAGCCTCAAGTTACAATATTTAAAGATTCTTTGGGAAAAATATTGAATGATACAGGAGACATCAAAAGAAGATGGAAGGAATACACAGAGTCACTGTATAAAAAATAATTGTTGGATATTCACATAGTTCAGGAGATGGCATATGATCAAGAACCAATGGTATTGAGGGAAGAAGTTGAAGCTGCACTGAAGGAATTGGTGAAAAACAAGGGTTCAGGAATTGATGGAATATCCACTGAGATGTTTCAACAACAGATGCCATGCTGGAAGTCTTACTCATCTATGTTAAGTAATTTAAAAGAGAGCTACCTGGCAAACTGACTGGAAAAGATCTATATTTGTACCCATGCCAAAGAAATATGATCCAACAGAATGTGTAAATTATCAAACAATACCATTAATATCACATACAAGTAAAACTTTGCTGAAGATAAATCAAAAACAGTTGGAACAGGATACTGACAGGCAACTACCAGATGCAAACTGGATTCAGAAGAGGACGTAGAATGAGATATATCAGATAGATATTAGCTGAAAGCAAAGAATACCAGAAAGATGTTTACTTGTGTTTTATTGACTATGCAAAAGCATTTAATTTTGTAGATCATAACAAATTATGGATAGCATTGAGAAGAGTAAGAATTCTGGAACACTTCATTGTGCTCATGAAGAACCTGTACATAGACAAGGAGGCTGTGGTTCGAACAAAGACACACTGCATGGTTAAAAACCAGGAAGAGTGTGTGTCAGGGTTCTATTCTTTCACCATAATAATTTAGTCTATATACTGAGCACATAACTGAGAAGGTGGGCTATATGTAGAACACAGCCTCAGGAACTGAGGAAGAGTCATTAACCATCTGCAATATACAAACAACACAATCTTGCTTGCAGAAAGTGAAGACTGGAAGACTTACTGATGAAGATTGAAGACTTAGTCTGCAGTGTGGATTACAGCTCAATAAAAAAAAAATGAAAATTCTCACAACTGGACCAATAAGCAGCGTCACGATAAACGGAGAAAAGATTGACATCAAAGATTTTAGTATTACTTGGTTCTCCAATCAACACCCATGGGAGTGCAGTCATGAAACCAGAAGTCATACTGGACTGGGCATATCTGCTGCAAATGACCTCTAATGTGTTGAGGAATAAAGATGTCACTTTGAAGACTGAGGTTCACCTGACCTAGTACCCATGGTATTTTCAACTTCATCATATGGATGTGAAAGCTGGACAATGAATAAGGAAGAAGGGAGAAGACTTGATGTTTTTGAGTTGTGGTGTTGGTGAAGAATACTATAAATACCATGGACTTCCAGGAAAACAGATAAATCTATCCTGGAAGAAGTGTAGCCAGAATGCTCTTTAGAAGCAAGAATGACCAGACTTCGTCTCGTATACTTTTGTCATTTTGTCAGAAGGGAGCATTCTCTGGAGAAGGATATCATGCTTAATAAATTGGAGGGTCAGCAAAAAAAGTGGGAAGACCCTCAACTAGATGCATTGACACAGTGTTTGCAACAATGGGTTCAAATATAGCAAGGATTGTTAGAATGGTGCATGACTAGGTAATATATCATTCTATTGTACATAGGGTTGCTATGAGTCATAGATGAGTCAACGGAACCTAGCAACACCAACAGCCCCATAGAAATAAAACTCGAACCATCCATCATTCATTTATATATTTATTCAACTCCAATATACATGTAGGAGCTCTGGTAGCATAGTGCCTAAGGCACTTGACTGCTAACCAGAAGGCTGGCTGTTCAAACCCACCAGCCACTCCTCGGAAGGAAGGTTGGGCAATCCTACTTCCGTAGTGATACTGCCTCGGAAACCCAAGGAGTGGTCGCTATGAGTCGGGGCCGACTTGACGGCATATAACAACAACAACAATATACATGTATGTTTTCAGATTTATTGGCCTACACCCCTGTGAAAAACATCTTTATCAAATAAAGCACAGTACTTTTGTGAAGTTTTACCATTAGTCTTACATATTCAACTAACACCTAAGGTACTTACGTCAGAAACTTTTCTCCCTAATCCCTGTAATGAAATCATTTCATGTGGTGGTAATGTACTTACTTTCTCTTCTCTTCTCAAGGCCTGTATTCCTTCCTGGAGGCCTCAGTCTTCTAAATTGGTTTCAGAATTTGCATATATTAAGATTGAATTAATTGTTTTTTAACAAAAGACTTCTTTTGAAAACTGTATTAATCACTTTACCAAGAAAAAAACACACTCACTGTCATTAAGTCATTTCCACCTCCTAGTGATTCCAAGGCTATAAATCTTTACGGAAGCACATCGCTTCATCTTTCTTCCTCGGAGTTGCTGGTAGGTTCAAACCAGCCACCTTTTGGTTAGCAGCCAAATGCCTTAATCATTACTCCACCATAGCTCCTTATTAATCACTTTAGACCAATATGATATACATTGTATTCAAATTTTATATTCTTACTTTACTTAACATAGAACTCATATCTATAATGGCATTTGACAGAATATATTAAAAATCCTTGAGGTAATATCTACATATTTTCAAAATGAATCATTAAGAAGTGAAATGAATATTTCTTTTTTTTTTTTGCACAGTTTTTCAACATTATTCCTTTCATATCACTCCAACATTTCTCCCCTTCTGGTCCAGTTAACATTTTTCTGAAATCTTACAGAGTGTTCTAGTGATTTGTGTGAAAGCACCATAAATCCGAGGCAATTCTTTACGTAAGAATTCTTTACGTATGAATGTAAAGCAAGAAAATATAAAAATTGGAATGATGATACAAGAAGAACAAAAAAAGGAGATGTTTATGATGCATTGATTTTACACAGTATACATTTTTGTGAAGATCTTCTTTTGGCCCCAGTGGCTGCGGTTGGGAAAAGAAGCTAAATGTTGCTATCTACTAAATACCCCTTTGCTCATGACCTGACAGCAATATAACAGAAATGAGATAGTTAAAGATGGTTGCTTAACTGAAATAAATAAGATTTTTATCAATTCAAGTTAGTTACATGCAAGGTAGAAACACAAAAAAACATATTTTCCTTAATTTCTCAATTTTCACTGTTTGAGGAAAGGAAAATGAAAGGAGGCTGTATGAATGTAAAAGTATCCTTTCCTCCAATTTAAAAGTATTCACTATTTTTTTTAAGTTTTTAGGGAACCTGTTAAAATAATTGTCACAAATTACTAAAATTCTAGCCTTGTTTATTTTTATTTTCAATGTGGTGGGAAGGAAGATGCTTAGAAACCAGCCACAAGGCCATAACGTTGATTTCTGGTTTATCTGGTATAGCTTTGAGTCCCTCACTGAGCCAGGGAATAATTGATTGCTGGAAGCCTTGTAGCAGTGGCTGAAAATTGATAAATGTTAAAGCAAGCACAATGGTTTATAGCTCCTCAAGGGTTGTGGAACCTCTATATTTCTCTCTCATCACAAGCTCTAGATCATGAGGCAAAATTTAAAAGGCTTTTTGTCTTTTTCTTTGTAAATTACATCCAATCACTCAGGAACCATGTAGCTGAAGGGGACTCTGGGAATCTTAGTTGAACAGGCAGATGTGTGATTTACAAATATAGGTTGTATATTTGGCAGTATTTTATTGCTTTGCAATAGCCATACTAATTAGAGAAAGAAAGATAAAAAAAAAAAAAAAAAACCTTGACAATATTTATTAAAGAAGCTAACTGAGGTGATAACAATCATTTATAGTTTAGTCTTAAGAAATTAACAGAAGACCAAAAACAAATTTATTGAAATTCCTGAAGTTTTCTGTGATTCACCAATTTATAACCATAGCTTTTAGATCTTTAAGAGAACACAAAATCAATCCTACTGCTTTTATTCATTTTTTTCCCCTGTGTTATATAAAGGCTGTATTTTTTTCCTTCAAAATCAAAATAGAAAATAAGATTCTTTATTTTTTCCTAGTTAGAGATTTTATCTTCTAGAGAGATTATTTTTCACTTTTTAAATAATTTTAAACTACAATGTGCAAATAAATGTGCCCATCTTTTATTAAATGAAGGTAAAATTTCTGAGTTTTTATTTTATTTTTGATGATACTTGCAAATATATGAGAGATTTATACCCAAGTATTTTGGTTACCTAGTACCACTCTGACAAGCATATACCACAAATGGGATAGCTTGAAAAAACAGGTATTCTCTTAGAGTTTGGAGGCTTTAAGTCTGAGTTCAAAGAGCCAGGCTCCAGGCCTGGGTGAAAGACCCTCAACCTTGGGCTTCAGCCTTGCCTCCTGCTCTTGGCCCATTGAAGCTGGAGGCTTTTCTTTACTCAGCTGCTGGCTGCTGAGACTGTCAAGCCCAAGGCTGACAAGTAAAAAAGGCATAGCCCTGATATTACCATAACACACAGAAGCCATTAATTCAAGTCCAGTAAAGTCCCAAGATTGGTAGGCTGCTGAACAATTGTTTGGCTACATGCAGGGTTCAAGTGTGCCATAAGCTAGAGACAGCTGCCAAGGCTTCTCCTTATTTACAGGAAGTAGACCACATCCCTAAGGCAGCTACTCAACTGCTCACAGTAGTTTCCACCATGGAGTTATTCACCAGTCTCATCATGGGGAATACTACATCCAGCTGCCCAGCCACTCAACCAGGCCCAGCCAAGTTGACACACAAAAGTAAATACCACATCAAGTGTACTTTAATATCTGGTCATAGAATAGCAGAACTAGTAAATACTATGTGTACTAAGTTATTAAATCAAATTACATATTGTATTTAATTATCAATATTTTAATTTCAAAAATGTCCCTTATGAAGTCCATGATTAACATTACTATAGTAAATAATTAAAAATTATATTATATTATGCTTATAATTTTTAATATTTTACATTAATCTGTTACTAGAGTAGTTTTAAACAAATACTTTCATGAATCCTTTGCAAAATCAAATATTTTTATAATTTTATTAAATGTGTTCTCTGTGTGTACATTGAGATTTGCTACATATACCTATCCTACCACCTTGAAAGCAGTCTCTGAGATGAACTACCTAGGAATATTGAAATAAGGGAAAATAAATGAACTTCACTTCTTTTCTCAGGTTTATTTTGGTGGAGAGAGAGGAGTTGCAAACCATTAGTGACTATATTTGGTTAGTGCCTTATACTCCTGTACTTCAGATCCCAAACATCCTCAGCTCCCTTTCATAATGCTTAATGTAAACCACTTGGGGCATTTATTTTGTAATGGGTAGATGAGGAAGTAATAGTGAGAAATACTCCCTCAGGCAACATGAGATAAAAGGAATGGCATTCTTGATTTTAAAAGGTCCACAAATTAAATGAACTAACTGCTCCACAGATTCCAGAGAGGGCAAGGAGATAATGACCTGAATCCAATATCCCATAAACCCATTAAGTTATTAAATACTTAAAGTAATTCAAATATATTTCTTTCAGTGAGGCATAAAAACAATAAAAATGGATTTTATTCTAATAAGCTTAAAGAGCTCACCCAAGAATACCTTGTAAATATCAATGGACACACATGATAACAAATGCACTAGGCTGGTAGAAGAATGTTAATAATCTCCACTAGGCTCCACTGACTCAGCCTTGGACTTTATATAAAAAGTGTACTCTAATAGTTGACTCTAAATACATTTGAATAAAATCCAAACTCTTCCAATGATGATTTGGCTAAATATTAAGTAAAATTTTAAGGACCTAAGATCTACTCAAGTTCAGTCTTCTGCACCAACAGTCCTGAAAGCATACAACAATGAAGGCTTTATTCTTTGGTGATAAGTGGGATTCACAGATAACTAAGACATATAATCATTTATAGTGGCTACCTGTGTAGGAGAACCAAGAAATCAAATCCACTGCCAATGAGTTGATTCTGACTCACAGTGACCTCCGTTGTGTTTCCAAGGCTGTAAATCTTTATAAAAGTAGACTGCTCATCTTCTTCCTTCATAGTAGCTGGTGGTTTTGAACCACTGAAATTCTGGTAGCAGCCCAATGCCTTACCCACTTTGCAAAGAGGGCTTCTGTCTGTGGTGGGGAGGACTCAGTAAATGTCTCTTTCAAGGCACTGAGAGTAGAAATATAAGTAACTATGGATCACTGCCAATTACAACACTGCAGAGAAAGCATTCTTATTTCTTTGAGTATATCTTACAGAGAAAATAATTATGGAAAAATTTGAGCCAATACACACTGGGCAATCTGAATGGTAAAATTAAATTAATATTATCAGAATGTCAGAATTAATCAACGAAGTAAATAAAAAATGCTTATATATACACATGCATAAAATTACTGGAAAGAGTTTCACCAAAATTAATTGAAATTTTAAAGTTTTGCTTTAAGCATTTGTGAATTCTTAAATCTACAATGAGCATATTTCTTCTTCATATATATTTATTAGATGAATATGCATTTATTTCTTCACATGTAATTGGATAACTATTTTCTAATCTTGCTTTCTTTTGTGTTCTTTATATAGTAATGGAAAAATTATTAAATTTCCAGTTGCTGACATCATGCTTATTCCCAAATCTAAATGTAAAACACTTCTTTTTAAGAGTTAGTTTTCTCTTCATAAAAGTTATCTCAGAAATATAGTTATTTTCTTTATTCTATAAATTAGAAATTCCTTTTGGATGGAAATACCAAATACATTTCTTTAGGAACTACATTTCTTAAACTGAAAACCCACTGCATTGAGTAGATTCTGACTCTTCGCAATCCAACAAAATAGAATGGCCTCATAAGGTTTCTAAGGCTATAAATCTTTATAGAAGCAGACTATCACATCTTTCCTCCGCATAGTGGCTAGTGGGTTCAATCCTCTGACCTTTCAGTTAGCTGTCCAGTTACTTACCCACGGTACCACTAAGATATCTTTGTATATTCCTTAGCAAGGTATATTCCAAGTTAAATGAATAGCACCAACGAAGTGTCCTCTGTGTGTCCTGGTGAGTCAATTGTGTCAGATTTTATATTTTTATAGTGTATCGGAGAAAGCATACAGTCATGGCATTCTATTATATATCTATCTAGACATGTTTTGTGTTTTGTTTTGTTATGTGCCATCCAGTCAAACCCAACTCATAGTGACCCCTCCTTGGGATTCTGAGGCAGTATCACCATGGAAGTAGATTGCCCAACCTTCCTTCCAAGGAGTGGCTGGTGGACTTGAACTGCCAGTCTTTTGATAGCTGTCGAGTGACTTAGGCACTATGCTACCAGAGCTCCCTTTTTAGACATAGACTCAAAAAATAATTTGTTCTCTTTTATAAGATATTTGAAATTATGTATTATTTATTTTGTTTATACCAACAAAAAAAAGTCATGAGAAGAAATCATAGGGATGTGATTCTTTGTCCCTGACTTCATGCATTCTTTTTGTTTTAAATCAACATTATTTATTTATTTATTGTTGCTCGTTATAGGACTCCTGGTGACATAACTTTTAAGTACAGAGGTCCCATGGAAGAAAGACTTGATCATCCATAAAAATTACTGCCAAAATAACCCTGTCGGACAAATCTACTCTATCACATGTTGTCACTATAAGTGAAAAAATCGACTTGATGGTAACTAACAACCAAAAATAAATAAATAAATAAACTCACAACGACAGCACATTATAGCTCTAATTCAATCTCATCCACAGTCCAAGATAATTTCTTCCTTTAGTACTCCAACTTTAGCTGTGATTGAAGTCAGCCAGGAATGTAGATTTTAGACAAGAGCACCTGGGAAATTAACTATTCCATATACAGTGTCAGAAGTGTTTTAATCTAGAGTAATTGATTTAGCCAGGGTGAAGGATCAGAAGTGTCATTTTAAAAATATAGCTTAGTATGATTAGCTTCAGAGAAGAACATTTAGGGCTGAAGGACCCTTGAAGCTCCATGAACTTCACAGGTGTAGGTGCTCAAAAATGGATTGTGGAGTGATTTCTATGATTTTTGACAACTACAATATATCATTCATTGGCACTGACTCTCAGCAAACCTTCTATGAAGCGAAATCATAGAAGACAGATTCATTACAAAAGAGGATGATATTAAATCCTTTAAACGTTCCCATAAAACTCTTACACAGAGAGATAAAAAATGGGGCATTATGGTTTTCTATCTATTCTCTCTCTCTAAATCAGGATCAGATACACACGCATGCATGTGTGCATATATGCATCCATGCACACACTCGTAATTTATTCTAGAAAATAAGACAGCCTTATCTGCGTCCTGGTTCTGACAACTATAAAAATCCTTACAAGATGTGTTTTGAGTACTAAACTCCACTATTGACTTAAATTATATTATCTACTCTCTTTTCTGATTATTCATTATCACCATTAACATATTTTAGTGTATCTTATTTTAGTCATCTTAAATCCTTTTTGGAATAAACATGATGAAAATTAAAAATCACATTTTATAAACTACTCTGTGGTTATAGGCAAACAGAATCTGTTTTGTGAAGACTTTCATGAACATGAAGGGATTTGAAACCAACTGCTACAAGGAGGGGCTATGGAAATTGGAGATTTTTGGCCTTGAGCGTAGGAGACTCTTCAGACATACCTGAGGTCACCCATAACTTTAGACTGCTGTTTTTTTTTTGTTTGTTTGTTTGTTTGTTTTTCTCCCCAGTACATATAAGAGTTAGGGATTGTCTTAGTTTATCTAGTGCTGTGATACCAGAATTACCACAAGTGAATGACTACAACAAATGGAAATTTATTCCCCACTGTTTGTTGTTGTTATTAGATGGCGTTGAGTTGACTCTGACTCATGGAGACCCTATGGACAACAAAATGAAACACTGCTCAGTTGTGTACCATCCTCACAGCCTTTGTTATACTTAAGCCTATCTGTTGCAGCCCTGTGCCAATCCATCTTATTGAGGGTCTTCCTCTTTTTTGCTGACTCTCTACTTTAACAAGAAGGCTCCAAGAATTGACTGATCAACTAGGAGAGGGCAATCTCAGAAGAATGACCAGTTTCAACTGCCATTGATTCTTTCTAGAAAGACTTACACCACTTCATCCATCAAAGGATGGAGATTTTGAGGTCAGGTTTTACCAGAAGTCTCATATATATCCATAACTTTGTCACCTTACAAAATATTGTTGTTGTTGTTGTTATGTGCCATCGAGTCAGACCAAATTCATAGCGACCCCTCCTTGAGTTGCCAAGGCAGTATCACTATGGAAGTAGATTGCCCCATTTTCCTTCCTAGGAATGGCTGGTGGGTTTGAACCACCAGCCTTCTGGTTAGTAGTCAAGTACCTTAGGCACTATGCTACCAGAGCTCCCTACAAAATATTAGTCTTCTAAAAACCAGATTTCTTTATATATTCACATTTGCTTTATTCCCATAGTACTCTGGATTCTATTCCCTTGATTTTATTTCTCCAAGTCATTTCACAGGGTGCCTTTGAACACTTGAAAGTGAACATTTCCACATTCTCAGCTTTATCCCTGAACTTTAACTTTGTCTTTTCCTGGAGACACTGCGTATTCAAGTGAATAAAGCTGCCCATAATTTCCATGGGAAAAAAAATGTCTTGTGATGTGTTGACAGCTCCTACGATACAATGTCATTATTTAATCAACATTAAATAATATTAATAATTTTGTGTATAATTCATTATTACCTCCATTTGTCCTATGATAATATGATCTTTTTTTTTTTTTTTTCAGAATAAAATTGGAGAGAATTTCTTAAAGCTCTAAATATATTACTACCCGGCATAAAATTCTTTAACTATTATTTATTATGCTGCATGTAAAATCTCAGTTTCTGCCATGACTGATGCAAAACTTCTTGATTTGTTCTAGTTCAGATCTCAGAATTACCTAAGTTCTGCTAGAAGTTTACTGAATTACTGACACTTCCAAAAAACACATCTTGTTCTCTTTCACTTTCAGATCTTCAGGGCACACATTTTTCTATTTCTCAGAATGCTCTCTTTTCTTCCCCCATCCTGTTTGAAGGACTTACTTTATATGTGACTTTATTTTCAGAAACACTCTGTGAATCATAGCCTTCTGCCCAAATTAAGTTGTTCTCTTTGTTGATCCATTGTTTTGGCCTTTTTTCTCCTTAATCTCACCCTAATTCAGTAGAGTAATTGTTGTAATTGAATATCTCCACAAATAACTTATCAGGTCCTTAATGTCACAGTTTACATTTCCAATATTCAGTGGCATATGAAAGTTTCAATATATAGGCATTTAAATGAGTTTAATTAAATATTGTGATGTTGCTGTCATTGCTAGGTGCCACTGAGTCACTCTGACTCATTGCAACCCTATGTATAATAGAATGAAATGCTGCCTGTTCCTGTGCCTTCCTCACAATCATTGCAGTATTTGAGCCCATTGTTGCAGCCTCTGTACATTGCAATGCATCTTGTTGACAGCCTTCCTTCTTCTTTTTTTTTTTTATTTTTGTTGACTATCTGCTTTACCAAGCATGATGTCCTTCTCCAGGAAGAGGTATCTCCTCATAACATATCCAAAGCACTTGAGACCAAGACTCACCATCCTCTCTTCTAAGGAGCATTCTGGCTGCACTTCTTCCAGACAAATTGGTATGTTCTTCTCGAAGTCCCCGGTATATTCAATATTCTTCACCAAGAATTCAAATGTATCAATTCTTCTTTGATTTTCCATATTCATTTTCCAGTTTTCACATGCATATGAGGTGAGAGAAAACCGGTGACCTTATTCCTCAAAGTGACATCTTTGCTTTTGAACATTTGATACAAATAATTAATTACCTCTGACATGAAAGTTAAAATAGGTTTGCTTTATTTCATGTAAAATGACATAAATGAAATCAATGAAAGAGCATTACATAGGGACATGTTTAACAAAAAATAATTGGAAACATACAAAAACAATATCTAAAGATGGATTATGCTATACTTAGACATGGAATGTCTCTTATGACTGGAATTACTAGACTATATCTACAATGGGTTACTTTTATGTGTCAGCTAGTTTTGATTATAGTTCCCAATGGCTTGGTCAAATCTTAGTCTAATTACTGTCGTAGGATAACTTACATGTGATTAATCAAGTTGGCCTTGGATAGGACAGATTACCTTCCATAATATAATGTATTATACTGTACTTATGCAATATAATGACCACACATCTAATGTAATAAACCACCTACCTGCCTTACCACCTTTCTTACAGAGGTTGTCATATGAGGCTGTCATGCTTGAGTTACTTGCATATTGCTATGATGCTGGAAGCTGTCACTGATATTTCAAGTAAGAGCAAGTTCATCCATGGTGGAGCTGTTTCAGTAGAACTTGCAGACTAAGAAAGACTAAGAAGAAAGGCCTGACCATACACTTCAAAACTTGAGCCAATAAAAACCTTATGGAAAAAGGAGAATATTGTCTGATTCACTTGCTTGGGACATGCTACCAGGAGGTGTCAAATGTTAGTGGAGTTTTGGTTCATTTTTTGGGAAGTACAGTTTCAATGAGGGTATGAGATAACTTGTTGTTGTTATATGCCCTTGAGTTGGACCTGACTCATAGTGACCCCTCCTTGAGTTTCTGGAGGGGTATCACTATGGAAGTAGATTGCCCAACCATCTTTCTGAGGAGTGGCTTGTGAGTATAAACTGCCAGCCTTCAGGTTAGCGGTCAAGTGCCTTAGGCACTACTCTACCAGAGCTGCTCATGAGATAACTTAGGTGCAATAAATTGGCAGAATAGCAGCACTGGTGGACTTGAGCATGCTTGGATTCTGAGGATGACACAAGTCAAAGATACATTTTTTTTCTGTTGTACATAGAGTTTCCATGAGTTGGAGTCAACGTCACAGCACACAACAACAATAATTAATGTACTATAATCACTTTCCATTATGTAATCACCTGGGAGCCCTGGTAGCATAGTGGCTAAGACACTTAACTGCTAACCAGAAGGCTGGTGGTTCAAGCCCACCAGCCATTCCTCCGAAGGAAGATGGGGCCATCTACTTCCGTAGTGATACTGCCTTGGCAACCCAGGGAGGGGTCCGACTCGACGGCACATAACAACAACAACAACATGTAATCACCTTCTGTAATGCAATGTAATATAATCAATCAATTAATTGAGGTCATGTCAATGTATGTTGGATTCTAAACATAGCTACTTCTGATTTATAAAAAGACTAGAATAGACACAGACGCAAAGACACACACAAAAACAGGAAGACAGGCAACATGTGAGGATGGTCTACAAGCTAAGGAATGTCAAATATTTCTAGGAGACATGAGAAACTAGGAGAAAGGATACAGAAGGTACTGGCATGATTGAGAACATAGTTTGGACTTCTTACCTATGGATTGTGAAAAAATTATTTTCTGTTCCTTAAGGTAACTCACTTGTATTTCTGTTACTGCAGCACTAGAAAACTAAGACAATGCACTAGCTAAGTAGTCTCCAAGTTTTTCTGTTTTGCACAGGCATCCAATAGGTTTTTTACCTTGTCTTTTCTTTTTTTTTTTTTTT
>NW_006921871.1:622580-651234 GCF_000298275.1 Orycteropus afer afer | reverse complement strand
AGGGGGAGGCCTTCAAGGAGATGGATTGATATGGTGGCTGTGATGATGGGCTCAAGTATAGCAGGGATTGTGGGGCTGGCGCAGGATCGGGCAGTGTTTCATTCTGCTGTGCATGGGGTCACTATGAGTTGGAAATGACTCGACAGCACTTAACAACAACAACTGCTGTACTAGTATGTTTCAAACACTGTAATATCAGTAATCAGTTGTTATCAGTTCTGACTCATGACCACTCCATATGTGTTATAATATAACTGTCCTCCATAAGGTTTCCAATAGGCGACATTTTAAGTAGATATCCATGATTTTTTTCTGAGGTGCCTCTGGTTAGACTGGATCCAATCTTTCTCTTAGCAGCTTAGAATGTTAAACTTTTGTACCGCCCAAAGATTTATTAACATCAATGCACCCTAAAAAATATAATTCAAAGGGAATGACTTAGAAGATAAATAGAATTTCTAACTTTTGTTTTTCCTCATCTTAAGAGTTGTTTTACTTACTGCCCGGGATTCTGGTTCCCATTTTGAAATCACTATAAAACTGTGGTTAAATCTTACACAGTTTAGTTTTTTGTTTAAAATTTTTATCTTAAAATAAGACTGAATTTAGGCCAGTAAGAAACGTGTTTAATTTCTTATATTGTACAGCAAAACCAAATTGTTAATACAGATATTTAGTTTTTTCTATATGCTAAAGACTATGCTTCAGCTTATAATGGAAATGTCGTAAACTAGCAATTAAGAGGTACAATGAGATACAGAAGAGTTTTGATTTAGTAAAAAGCATCCATTGATCTGAAGATCTGACTTTTCCTGGTTAAACTTATTTCTCATAAACTCCAGCAGGCATTTACTAATATCTACTTCCAAATAAAATACCATGTCTCAATAAAAATGAAATAAAAACTTATCCTTTTTCCTCAAAGAAAAATATATCCCTAGAGTCTCTCAGCTACAGAGTCTTCCACTTAACATTTTTTGTGTTTGGAAAGACATTGGATGGTTCATGGGAAAGGAGCTCCCACTTTACCAAATGATTAGAAATATGTGTGCATATAAAATACCCCAAAGATTTTATCTATCATTCAATGCATCAGATAATGCACTTGAATTATTTATCCTGTAAATTAAAGTTATATTTTATCTATCAGTTTTATGAAGTCTGTTCAGTCTTCACAAACTCATCTCTAAAGCAATTTACGTTCCTATATCCAGAAACTTACTTTAATTGGGTTCTATTTTGATGTTTAGGAGCTCTGGTAGCATAGTGTCTAAGGCACTTGACTGTTAACCAGAAGGCTGGCAGTTCAAACCTACGAGCCACTCCTTGGAAGAAAAGTTGGGCAATCTACTTCTGTAGTGATACTGCCTTGGAAACCCAAGGAGTGGTCGCTATGAGTCGGGTCCAGCACATAACAACAACAACAACAATTCTGATGTTTATAATCTGTTTTTTAAAATCACATTGCATCTTTTCTATGTCTCTAGGCCAAAACAGAGCAATATGTTTTTCTTCTTCTACTTTCTTTCTTTTTGTATGTAAATGATTACAGAAAATGTGACTAGAGGGCAATGGGAGGAAAAAAAAATAACAATATAGAGAATTTACAAAGATTACAGACACTATGCTACGAGAGCTCCCAAACAGAAAACTTGCACAGTTTCATAATAAAAGGAATAAATATATCTTTAAAGACATTGCAGGTATCACAGAGTAATGCATGAGACAGACTTTGTGCTGGTGACTGTGTCTGCACACTGGCCCTTCTGGCGAAGGAAAGCTGGGGGTGAGATTCAGTTCCCGGTCCTCCCAGATGTGGTTTGTTCACACCATCCTGACTGCCAGCTTGGGTTAGTTCTACTCTTTTCTTCAGTCTCCCTGGTGTGAATCATTACCTCACCACTTTCTCAGATCAATCAGAATCTTTACCAGAGGAAATTTACAGAAATGGAATAATGTTCTTTTCTCACCATTACCATGAAATTTTGCTAAACTAAAGTGTATATATATTTATAAGTAATTCATCATTGTTATAAAAAGAAAACTTGGAAATATCATTAGTGTTCAGGAATGGAAGAGTGGTGGAATTGAATAATATTGTATTCAGGCAAAGGATAAACATGTACTCAAGCTGATGATTTTGAATACAATTTGTCGAAAATTTGGCTTTTAGAATTAACTGGAAAAAGGAAGCTAAGAATGGGTTGTTTCAATTTTATTCGGAATATACATACTAAGTACATACATATTGTGAGATCTCTGGTAGCATAGTGACTAAGGCTGTTAACCAGAAGGCTCGTGGTTCAAACCCACCAGCCACTCCTTGGAAGAGCAAGCCACTTCTATAGAGATACTGCCTTAGAAACCCAAGGAGGGGTCACTATGAGTCTAATTTGACTCGACAGCAGTGATTTTTTTTTTAATATTTTACACACTAAGAGAAAAAAATAATGTGAAGTTTAAAATTAATTTTTAGCTAATGCTAAAATATTAATAGTCTTAAATCTAGATGCTTTAATAATCTATTATTTTAATAAAATTTTAAGTTTGAATTTTCTAATGTTGCAGTAGTGAATATGTAACATGTTTATGATAAGGAAAATATTGCTAAATAAACTTTTGTCTCCTTAAGATAGACATAGGCAGTTATTTTCATCTTTAATGTAATTGATAGTGGCTACCTGATCATGTTATTAAGAGGGACTGGTCCCTGGTGGACTTAATGATTGATCAAGTAGACCAATGCTATTGAGTTGATTCCAACTCAGTGCCCCGATAAGGTTTCCAAGGTTGCAAATCTTATGGAAGCAGAGTGCTTCATTTTTTCTCCCATACAGCTCTGGTAGCATAGGGCCTAAGGCACTTGACTGCTAATCAGAAGGCTGGCGGTTCAAACCCCTCGGAAGGAAGGTTGGACAACCTACTTCCGTAGTGATACTGCCTTGGCAACCTAAGGAGGGGTCGCTGTGAGTCGGGTCCGACTCAACAGCACACAACAACAACAACAACACAGCACTTGGTGGGTTCAAACCGTCGAGTTTTGGTTATTAGCCAAACACTTTAATGACTGCACCACGAAAGCTTAATTGTACAGGGTTGATGGAAAGAGAAAGACCCTCAATTAGGTGGATTAACTTGGTGGTTTCCACAATGAGCTCAAATATATCAACTGTGAAAAAGGCTTATAGCTAGACAATGTTTTGTTCTGTTGTGTATGGGGTCACTATGAGTTAGGCTAACTCAATGGCACCTAACATCAACCTGGATAACTGAGTTGAAAATAAATCTGAAGCTCATTAAGAACAAATAAAATAAGAAAGATCTCTAAAAGAATGAATGTAGGAGATAGAGTGATTTTAATTTGCAATACGGATGTGAACCTGAACAAAGTACTAGTGCTATATCAGGAAGTTGGATCAATTTGACATCTATCATAAGTGGCACATGGACCTTGCTAAAGAAAATGTTTAAATCTGGGAGTGCTTCAACACTTTCATTTTACTAAAATACTGCAAACTGTATCTGGCTTTATGGGGAAAATAAACAGTATTATATATAAGTCTTCTTTCTAAACAATCACAACTCAATTTCTTAATTACTTTAAAACATTTCATCTTGTTGGATGGAAATGTTTTTCCACATACATCATGTGTATTTTTTGCTCATTTGCTCTTTTTAAAAATCAACATATATGGGGATCTTCTTAAGTATGGAACATAAATACTATTTCATTTCCTGATTTAAAATTTAATTATTCAAATTCGCAATGAATATATTAATAGGTAGTCAAAATTTACCTTTTTAAGGCTCAGCTAGTTTCTCTTTACCTTTAGAATTGTTCATAAAATCTCAGGGCTTACTTACTTAGTTCTCAGGGTTCAATCACAATAACTGAGGACCAAACAACAAATAAATGAGAGTGAGAGAGAAAAGAGAGAGAGAAAGAGAGAATGATGAATGAATTAAGGAGACTTTCATACCAAAAGGGGCCCTGTTTTCCTGTTATAACTGCTTTATTTGTTATTCACACACAGTAAAATATGTTCTTAATCTCTGCCCAGGTGTGTACCTTCTTGTACAGTTCTCCTTGGTGTCACATGCTTGAATTTCTCTAGTTCAGAACTCATTTGACTTATACTTTCTGCTATTGTACCAGAAATAAAATAAAATAAACCATAATACTATAATGTCTGAGATAAGAAGGCACTTCTATCCAAGGACACAATCCGTGCCAGAACTAGCACTACTACTCTTATATCCATTCTCTGGTACTGAACCACTGCCCACAGCCCAGACCTCTTCCTTTATAAAGAATTTTCATTTGAGATAGGTAGTTTCCCTTTCTGCTAACAATACAGCTGAAGCCATCTCAATTCATCAGGGAGGAGTGAGTCACTTTGAAAGGAGTGGGGCTTTGATCTATTTCTTTCCAAAAGGCTTCTTTGGACACTATTATTAATTTACTCATATTCCTTCTTCTAGGTCTGTATATCAAGGAGCCAAGTCTTTAAGAAGCTATTCTCTCAGGGTAATAGACATCTATTTTCTAACATAACTTAGGCCACAAATTAGCATAGAAATAAAAACGTGAAAATCCTCTCAAGATGAAATTTTCCATCTAATATAGTGTAGAACTAAGTGACAAAATGTAAGTTCTGTCTTCCAAGGTATCAAACTAAATATTTTTTTTGTCTTAGTGGCAGGGTATTACCATAGTAGCAATAGTACTATAAAGTACTATGAAACAAGTGATTATTATTCTCCTTCTCCAACCCTAGAAATTTTAATTCTTCAAAGCTCACTTCAGAGTCACTCTGTCTGTGAAATTTTAGCAAACACTGAATCAGAATTTCACCATATAATGGATTCACAAGCATCTACCATTATAGTTTATGGTACGTATGTTCGCCAATATAATGATCAATTTGCATTAAATTGCCATAGCTGCTACAATACCTCTATATCTGTTTTTTGCAGGAAAAAAAACAGAAAGTATAACTTTTTCTAAATAAAGGAATATTTACTTCCAAAGCCAAGAACAAAACTTTTTTTTTTTTTTTTTTAATTTATCACTACAGAAAAGTGGGAACAGAAAGGGAGTACAAATGGTGTTACAGAAACAATATGGGAGTTTTTTTTTTTTTTTTTTTTTTTTAATTCCAGTAAGAAGAAATAGATTTAGACCACTTACATCAGCAGTTCGTATTCAGGGATGATGCAAGAAATTATGTACCAAAAAAGAAAGCCATTAGTGACAAGAACCATGGTTACGCTGCAATATTATCAGCAAGTTTATAATTGTTCTTCAGACATATTCCAGCAATATATATTGAACCTACTTGTCTACAGGAAGCCAAAGTGCAATGAAGTAGATGATTCCAAAAGCAGACTATGATTGACTATTTCTTTGCAAAACAAAATACTGATAAGCTATTCAAGACATTAAACTGGTAGATGTAAAGGGCAATAGGGAAGATTAACTTAGCAATGGAACAAAATAAAATGAAAATGTATTTTGAATTCTATCATAAAAATTTCCCACAATGAAGAGTAGACAGCATGCAATTTTTCTTTAAGAAATTCTTCAAAGATGGCCCCAAATCACATTTGAGTCAGCCACATCATGCCACTCCCCTATAGCAAAGACTTAAGAAACACAGTAAAATGGATACGGATAACAACTGGGACACTGAGCACCAAAGAGAAGGATAACAAATTCAATTGAACACACTGAAAGGAAAGAGAAACTGAACAAAAACAGCAAAAAAGGAGAGATACGATACAAAAGTATCCTTAGAACTGGCTTGCTGTATTTTGGCCATCTTGAGACAAAGCCAGTAGCTGTCCTGCATGAGGAGCACAGGAAGGCAAATTCACAGAATTCCCAATATGAAACAGAAACTGTGTAGACACACCTGGAGTGAAGGAAGGTACAGGATATAAACCAGGTAGCTCTGGTAGCATAGTGGCTAAGACACTTGCCTGCTAACCAGACGGTTGGCAGTTCAAACCCACCAGCCACTCCTCGGAAGGAAGGTTGGGCAATCCTACTTCCATAGTGATACTGCCTCGGAAATCCAAGGAGGGGTCGCTATGAGTTGGGGCCGACTCGATGGCACATAACAACAACAACAACAAATGGAAGGAAGAGACAGGAAGGAGAGAGTGTTATTCAGGGATCCTGGAGTCCACAAAACAAGGAGGGAGCCAGGATCCAAGAAAAGGCTACTCACCAGAAATGATCCCTGATCATTGGGGGGGGGGGGGTTGCACATGGAGTATCCATAGAATGTCAGCACAAGTTTCCCCACTTGACCAGAATCTGAACAGTGCATCCTCCTTGCATTTGGCTGGGAACATGTCCTGATAGGTGGTGGCAGCCAATGAAGCATGCTAGAAGCACCAATAATCAAGACTAGAGGGACATGCTTCTCTTCGCTCTGCCCTCCTAGTAGTTAGTGTCACCCATACCCTCACCCTTGCTGCCCAACTCACCTAGGGACCATGGTAAAAGTCTTTTCCCCCTACTACACTCTGTTTACCACTACCCCTATGTACCCAGCAAGCAGCACCTCCATATTTTTGCCATATTTGCCCATCTTCCATAACCCATGTCTGTTACCCCTCCAACTCACATGTGGCAGAGAGGACTCTATGTCCTCTGTCACCTGTCACATACCCCCTACTGTCTAGGCAACTTGTTCTCCCACCCACACAGTAAGTGGAAGTAAAAGCAACCACAGCATGGTCACTGGCCACAACACTCACCCAATGCATTCCCACACGTGCTGTCTAGACTACCCAGTGAGCAACTATGAGCACTCCCAAACCACTGGTCACTTGCCACATACCCCTTCCTGCAATCCTGCCCACCCAGTGAGCACTATCACAGGCTCCTGCACTATTGGACAGTTTGGTTACCTGCACCCACCTATTCCACCCCCAGCCACCCAGAATACATGGTGAACAGCAATGTATGCTCATCCTGCCCACCACTACCACACCCACTCAGTGACAGGTGGTGAAGATGCCTATGCTGCCAGACCAGTGAACAAGTAGCATGATCTTCTCATCCTCCCTGACATATCAAAACAAAACTCAACAAAAATATGATCAATTTAATCAATATGTAAATGAATTAAATAACACATAATGCTTCAGAGACAGCAGACATAATAAGTAATATGAAAAAGCAGGGTAAAAAGACTCAAAGAAGTGAGTAAAATAAGGAAAACAAAAACTTTTCTGAAAAAGAAATGATGACAAAAATAAATGAGAAGGGATTAAAAATATTACAACTAAGATCCCAAAGAGATAAAGTAAAAAACAGAAAATGTCTTAGAAGAATTCAGAAAAAAATACACCAGAATGAGAGATTCAATAAAAATTTTGAAACCACACAAAACCAACTAGAAATTCAGATATTAACAACAAAATGTTAGAAATAGATAACTCAATGGAAGGATACAAAAGTAGAATTCAATCAATAGAAGAAACAATCAGCAAAATAGATGAAAAATCCCTTGATACTAATTAGTTTGAGGAGTAATAAAAATGAAATTAAAAAAAAAAAGAAGAAAAGAAAAAAAGGAGTGCAGAAAAATGAAGAAAGCCTAAAGAGATTTATGGGAAACCATCAAGAAGAATAACTGTGCATTGTAGGAATTTCAGAATAGGAGGGGGAAAAAAAATGCAGAGATATTTTTTAAGATGCATTGGCTGAAAACTTCCTAAATATAATGAAAAATGAGAAGGTTACCACCCAAGAAGTTCAACTAATCATCTATAAGATAAATAAACCAAAAGAATCCCCACTGACTTCAAGTCAATTCCAACTTCTAAGAGTTCTGGTAGCATAGTACCTAAGGCATTTGACTGCTAACCAGAAGGCTGGTGGTTCAAACCCACCAGCCACTCCTTGGAAAGAAGGTTGGGCAGATATCACTTCTGTAGTGCTATCACCTCAGAAACCCAAGGAGCAATTGCTATGAGTCAGGTCCGACTCAACGGCACATAATGACAACAATAACAGTGACACTATAGGAGAAAGTGGAACTTCCCCAAAGAGTTTCCAAAGTTATAAATTTTTACAGAAACAGACTGCCACATCTTTTCCCCACAATGCAACTGGAGGTTCAAACTGGGTGACATTATAACAGAATGAACAGATTAAAAGGATCATAACTCAATATTATGAAAATGTGCATTGTAATAAGTTTGAAAACCTAGAAAAAATGGACAAATTTCTAGAAACACACTACCTACCTCAATAATACAAATAGAGAAAGAAAATCTAAAAAAAACAGGTAACAAAAGAATAAATTGAAGATGTAAAAAAAAAATAAATAAATAAAAAATCCCAACAAAAATATAAAGGCTCAGTCCAGATGGCTTCACTGGATAATTACATCAAATATTGAGAGAATACTACTCAAACAATTCCAGAATATACAAAAGGAAGGGATATTCCTGAATTTGTTCTTCAAGCCAGTATAAGCCTGATACCAAAGCCAGGTAAAGATACCAGAATAAAAGAAAAATTATAGGCCAATAATCTTCATGAACATGTTGTTGTTGTTGTTGTAAGGTGCCATTGAGTCATCTCTGATTCATAGCAACCATATGTACAACTGAATGAAACACTACCCAGTCCTGTACCACCCTCACAATTCTTGCTATACATGAGCTCATCATTGCAGGCCCTGTATCAATCCATATAGTTGAGGGTCTTCTACTTCTTCACTAACTACTTTACCAAGCATGATATACTTCTCCAGGGACTGGTCCCTTGTCACAACATGACCAGGTGAGATGAAGTATGGTCATTCTTACTTCTAAGGAGGATTGCAGCTGCATTTCTTCCAGGACAGATTTGTTTGTTCTTCTGGTAGTACATTGTATTTTTCAGAATTCATTGCAACACCACTACTCAAAGGCATCAACTCTTTTCTGTCTTCCTTACTCATTGCCCAGCTTTCAAATGCATATGAGACCAAAGAAAAGTCAATGTCTTGGGTTAGGCACACTTTAGTCTTCTAAGTGACATCTTTGCCCAGGGCAATAGAATGTCTGATTTCTTGACCACTGCTTTCATGGATGTTAATCGTGGATCCAAGTAAAAAGCAATTTCTGAAATTTCAGTCTTTTCTCCATTTATCATGATGTTGCTTATTGGTCCAGTTGTGAGGCTTTTCATTTTCTTTAATTGAAGTGTAACCCATACTAAAGAGTGTAGTCTTTAATTTTCATCACTAAATGCTTCAAGTCATCTTCACAGTTGTGTCATCTGCATATTACAAATTGTTAATGAGTCTTACTCCAATACTGATGCTGCTTTCTTCTTCATATAGTCGGCTTCTCAGATTATTAGCTCAGCATACAGATTGAATAAGTACAGTGAAAGGATGCAACTTGACACACTCTTCCTGGCTTTTAACCATGGAGTTCTAACAACAGCCTCTTGGTCTATGTACAGGTTTCTCATGAGCACAATTAAGGGTTCTGAATTCTCATTCTTTGCAATTTTATCCATAATTTTTTTTTATGATCCACATAGTTGAATGCCTTTGCACAGTCAATAAAACACAGGTAAATACCTTTCTGGTATTCTTTCCTTTCAGCTAAGGTCCATCTCACATCAGCAGTGATATGCCTTGTCCCAAGGCCATTTTTGAATCCAGCTTGCATTTCTGGAAGTTTCCTGTCAATAAACTGCTGCAATCATTTTTTAATTATCTTCAACAAAATTTTACTTGCATGTAATATTAATGATATTGTTTGATAATTTCCACTTTCTCTTGGATCACCTTTCTTTGGAATGGGCACAAATATGGATCCCATCCAGTCAGTTGGCCAGGTAACTGTCTTCTAAATTTCTTAGCATAAATGATTAAGCATCTCCACTGCTGCATCTGTTTGTTGAAATACTTCAAAGGGTATTTCATCAATCCCTGGACCTTGTTTTACACCAGTTCCATCAGTGCAGCTTGGAGCTCTTCCTGAAATAGTTGGACAGTGTTCAATTATCTTTGTTACAGTGACTGTGTGTATTCCTTCTATCTTCTTATGATGTTTCTGCATCATTCAATATTTAGTCTGTAGAATCCTTCAATATTGAATTCAAGGCTTGATTTTTCTCTTCAGTTCTTTCAGCTTTATGCTGACCATATTCTTCCCTTTTGGTTTTCTAACTCCAGGGTGGTATACATTTCATTATAATGCTTTACTTTTTCTTCTCCAGCTGCCCTTTTAGAGCTGTTCATCTCTTTCCTTTCATTTCTCCCATTTTCTTTAGCTCTTCTCCGTTCCAGAGCAAGTTTTAGTCTCTTCTGACATCTGTTCTAGTCTTTTCTTCCTTTGTTGTCTTTTTTAATGACCATTTGCTTTCTTCATGTATTATGTTACTGATGTCATCCTACAACTCAACCAGTCTTTGGTCAGTGGTGATCAATGCTTCAAGTCTGTTCTTAAGATTGTCTCTAAATTCAAGTGTAATATAATTAAGGTCATATTTTGGCTCTCATGGATTGTTTTAATTTTCTTCAGATTTAGGTTGAACTTGCATATGAACAATTGGTAGTCTGTTCCACAGTCAGCTCCTGTCATTGTTTTTACTAAAGATATTGAGATTTTCCATGGCCTCTTTCCATAGGTGTAGTTATCTATTCTGTCTGGTGAGGTCCACATATATAACCATTTTTTATATTGTTGAAACAAGGTATTTGCAATGAATAAGTCATTGGTGTTTTAAAATTCTATCTTGCAATCTCTGGCATCATTTCTATCACCAAAGCCATATTTTCTCGCTACCTATGTTTCTTTCTTTCTCCTCCTCCCCCAATTTATTATTTCAATTTTCAGTTATAATGAATACATCTTAACTGTATGTGTTGTCAATTTCAGATGGCAGAAGTTGGTAAAATTCTTCACTTTCTTCATCTTTGGTTTTAGTGTTTGATGCATAAATTTGAAAAATAGACATTTTAACTGGTCTTCCTTGTAGGCATGTAGATATTATTCTATCAGTAACAGCACTGTCCTTCAAGATAGATCTTTTTTATTATTATTATAAATGCAATGTCATTTTTTTTTAATTTGTCATTGCCCATATAGTAGACCATATTATTGTCAGGTTCAAAATGGCCAATATCAGTCCATTTCAGTACACTAATGCCTAGGATATGAATCTTTGCATTTCATTTCATCTTTGTGAACTTTCAATTTTCCTAGATTAATACTTTATACATTCCACATTCTGATTATTAATAGATGTTTTCAGCTGTTTCTTCCCATTTTGAATCATGTTTCATCAGCAAATGAAGGTTTTGAAAGCTTTATTCCATCCATGTCTTAATATCAACTCTACTTTGAAGGATGCAGTTCTTCTCTAGTCATATTTTGAGTGCCTTCCAACCTGAGAAGCTCATCTTTGGAACTATATAAGACAATGTTTCTTTGTTATTCATAAAAATTCCCAGTAATACATCAGACAGTGTTTCATTGTTATTCATAAGGTTTTCAGTGGTCAGATTTTTCATAAGTGGATGGCCCTTCCTTCTTCCCAGTCTGTTTTTGTCTGGAAGCTCTGCTTAAACCTGTCCATCATGGGTGACCCTGCTGGTATTTGAAATATTGGGGACATAGCCTTCAGCCTCATAGCTACATGCAAGCTACCACAGTACTGCAAACTGACAGATGAGTGCTGAATACAGATGTGGAAATTATCAACAAAATTCTACCTAATAGAATATAACAACATATAATATATAATATATATATATATATATATATATATATATACACACACACATACACATCACTATAGGTGGTATTAATACCAGGGCTGAAAAAGTGCTTCAACATTAGAAAATTAATCCATGCAATAAATCACATAAACATAACAAAGGAAAAGAATCACATGATCATGTCAATCAATATAGAAAAGACATTTGTTAAAATCTAACACTGTTTCTTGATAAAAACTCCAATAAAAATAAGAGTAGGAAATTCCCATACACAATTAAAGGCATATATACAAAACCAACCAACATTTTTCTCAATGGAGAGATTGAAAACATTTTCCTTGAGAACAGGAACAGGTAAGGATACCCATTATTCAATATTGTACTGGACGTCCTAAACAGATTAATAAGATAAGAAAAGGAAATAAAGTCCAGCCTTATTTGTAAGAAAGAAGTAACGCTATTCCTATTTTCAGATGACATGATCCTATATATGAGAATTCTTACAGATCCACATGAAAGTTACTTGAACTAATGGAAATTTTCAGCAAAGTGGCAGGGTACTGGGTCAACATACAAAAATCAGATGAATTCCTCAACACTAACAAGGGGAACTTCAAAAAGGTAATAAAAAAAAATCACATACAAAAATCCCTGAAAAGATAAGATTATTTTGAATAAATATGATCAAAGACAAGAGATTTGTATAAGGAAAACTATAAAACATTATTGCAAGAAACCAAAACGAGTTACATAAATGCAAAAATATGCCATGCTTATGAATTGGAAGGCTTAACATTGTGTAAATGTCAATACTACCCAAAGTGATCTTTAGATATAATGCAATTCCAGTCTAAATCCCAACAACATTATTTAATGATACGGAAAAACTAAGATGCAATTTTATATGGAAAGGAAAGAGACCCTGAATAGCTAAAAAATTATTAAAGAAGAAGAAGAAAGTACGAGGCTTCACATTTCCCAATCCCAGAACTTACTATACAGCCAGGACCATCAAAGCAGCCTAATACTGATACAAAAAAAGATACACAGAACAGTAGAACAGAATTGAAAACCCAGAAGTAAATCCGTCCAGCTATGGACAGCGTATCTTTAACAAAGGGTCAAAGTCCATTCAATGGGGGAAGAGGTAGTCTTTTTAAAAAATAAACCAAAACCAAACCTAACTCACTGCCATCCAGTTAATTTGACTCATAGTGACCCCTCTTTGGGTTTCCAATGTGGTATCTCTACAGAATTAGATCGCCCAATTTTCCTTCCAAGGAATGGATAGTGGGTTTGAACCACCAGCCTTCTGATTAGAGGTCAAATGTCTTAGAGACTACAACACCAGAGCTCCCTTTTAAAAAATAGTGCTGGTAAAAGTGACTATTTATTTGCATATAAGTGAAACAGGATCTATAGTTCACACTATACACAAAAACTAACCCAAAATGAATCAAAGACCCAAATATTAAACCCAAAACTTCTGGAAGATAAAGTCAAAGCTAGGGGTTCTGATTTATGGCATAAATACACTATCAAATATAACTAAAAATACATAAATAGGAAAAGATAAATTAGATAAAATGTAACCCCTAAAATTACATACTTATGATCATCAATAGACTTTATCAAAAGAGTGAAGAGACAACTTACAGACTGGGAAAAAAATGTATATATATTAGTGACAATATCTCTGACAAGGGTCTAATCATTAAAATATAGAGAAAACTTCAACATCTCAATGACAAAATGACACACAATTCAACAAAAACAACAAATTAGCAAAGGGTGTGAAAAGACATTTTCCCAAAGACATTCAGATGATTGACAAACATATGAAGAGATGATCATGATCATTACGCATTAACCAAACCCAATGCTGTCCATTTGATTCAGACTCACCCCAACCCTGCAGGACATAGTAGAACTGACCAAAAGTAATTCCAAGGTTGAAACTCTTTATGAAAGCACTCAGTGACAACTTTTCCCTGTAGAGCAGATTGTAGATTTGAACTATTTACCTTTTGGTTAGTAGTCCACATTGGTTAGTAGTCAAGTGATTGAACTATTGTGCCACCAGGGCTACTTTCATTAGCCATTTAAAGAAAAAAAAAAAAAACTGCCACCAAGTTGGTTCTGCACATAGCCATATAGCCACCCTATAAAATAGAGTAGAAGAAGCTCATGCAGTTTCTAAGGTTATAAATCTTTATAGAAGCAGACTGCCTCATCTTTCTCCCATGGAATGGTAGTGGGTTTGAACTGCCAACTTGCTGATTAGCAGCTGAATACTTTAAACACTATACCACCACAAGTCCTCTTCATTAGCTTTTTTATTTTTTTCTGCAAGAGTGAGATGATATGTCATTGTCCTTTTAATTTACATCTCTTATTGGGCATTGGAGAGGTGCAAATGGAAACTATAGTGACATATCATCTCATCCCTACAGATAGAGCACTAATCAAAAATAAATAAATAAATAAAATACCAGCAAACAACAAAAACTGACCAAATTGTGAAGAGGTTGGAACACTTATACAATGCCAATGGGATTGCAAAATGGTACAACTACTTGATTAAATGGAAAATGGTATGGCACTTCCTCAAAAAGCCAGAAAAAAACTGTACAATTCACAAGGCATACTGATCTGATAGAGACTAGTGTAACCACTGAGACTTATGGCCCTGATATTGATTATGGCCTGGTATTAGACTCACTCTGTGGCTTAACTCTGAGCCAAAAGATAGACAGGCTATGAGCTGACCACCTACATGAGGGAGATCTACTCCTTAGAACAGTCTACCATGGGTGATCAAAAGGGCAGCATTTTCATAGGAAGAAAGGTAAGGAGACAATAATGCATTGAAAATCTTATCAATAGCAGTCAAACTCTGTCTCATATATTACTAAAAAACTTTATAAATAGTCCTTAAACATTGTCTGATACAGTGTCAGAAGATGAGCCCCTCAGATTGGAAAGCATTCAAAATACAACTTGGGAAGAGCTGCCTCCTCAAAGTAGAATCAATCTTTGTGATGTGGATTGAGTAAAGCTTTAAGGACTTCCATTTGCTGATGGGGCAAGGCTCAAAACTGGGAGAAACAGCTGCAAACATCCATTTAAAATCAGAACATGACATGTACGAAGTATGGATCTAGGGAAACTGGAAGTTGTCAGAAATGAAACAGAACATAGAAAGATTGATATCCTAGTCATTAGTGAGCTGAAATGGACTGGTATCAGTAATTTTGAATCAAACAATCATTTGATCCATTATGCCAGAAATGACAAATTAAAGAGAAACAGCATTACATTTATCTTCAAAAAGAACATCTCAAAACCTATCCTGAAGTACAATGCTGTCAGTGATAGGAAATATCCATAAGTCTACAAAGAAGATCAGTTAATAAGATTATTATTCAAATTTATGCACAAACCACTAAAGCCAAGTATGAAGAAATTGAAGATTTTTACCAACTTCTGCAACTTGAAATTGGCAGATATGTGATCAAGAT
The DNA here is from genome assembly GCF_000298275.1 of Orycteropus afer afer. Taxonomy (NCBI): domain Eukaryota; kingdom Metazoa; phylum Chordata; class Mammalia; order Tubulidentata; family Orycteropodidae; genus Orycteropus; species Orycteropus afer. The sequence goes on along the minus strand of NW_006921871.1, from coordinate 635,969 downwards.
GTATTGATAATTATTGAGGATTGTGAGGTGAAAGCTAGAAACAAGGAAGAATCATTGGAGTTAGAAAATATGACCTTGGTGATAGAAATGACACTGGAGATTGCATGATAGAATTTTCCAAGACCAACAACATATTCATTAAAAATATTTTTTTCAACAACATAAACAGCAGTTTCATATATGGATTTTGCCAGATGGAATACACAAACATCAGATAGTATGTATCTGAGGAAAGAGGTGATGGAGAAGTTCAACATTATCAGTCAAAACAAAGTCAGGAGCTGACTGTGGAATAGACCATCAATTGTTCATATGCAAGTTCAAGCTGAAGCTCAGGAAAATTAAAATAAGTCTGCAAGAACCAAAATATGACCTTGATTATATCCCATCTGAATTTAGAGATGCTCTGAAGAATAGATCTGACACATTGAACACCAATGACTGAAGACCAGTTGAGTTGTGGGATGACATTGAGAACATCATACAGGAAGAAAGCAAATGGTTATTAAAAAGACAGGGAAGGAAAAAAAGACTAACATGGATGTCAGAAAAGACTAAACTTGCTCTTGAATGGAGAGTAAAGTGGAAGAAAGAAATTCTGAAACAAAAGAAATGAACAGAAGATTTCAAAATGCAGCCCAGGAAGACAAAGTACAGTTTTCTAATGAAATGTGCAAGGACCTGGAGTTAGAAAATCAAAAGAGAAGAATGTATGTGGCATTTCTCAAGCTGAAAGAACTGAAGAAAAAATTTGAAGCCTCTAGTTGCGGTATTGAAGGATTCCATGGGCAAAATCTTGAAAGACGCAGGAAGCATCAAAAGATGGAAGGAATACACAGAATTGGTGTATCAAAAATAATTGATCTATGTCTGATTATTTCAGGAAGCAGAATAAGATCAAGAACCAATAGCATTGAAGGGAGAAGGCCAAGGAGCACTGAAGGAATTGGCAAAAAATAAGGCTCTGGGAATTGATGAAATATCCATTGAGATGTTTCAACAAACAGATGCAGTGTTGGAGATGCTTACTCATTTATGCCAAGAGACTACTTGGTCAATTGACTGGAAGAGGTCAATATTTGTGTCCATTTCAAAGAATGCTGATCCAATACAATGTGGAAATTATTGAACAATACCATTAATACTACACACAAGTAAAATTTTGCTGCAGATAATTAAAAAAAAAAATGTTTGCAGCAGCATTATCAACAGGGAACTTCTGGAAAAGCAAGCTGGATTCAGAAGCAGACATGGAATAAGGGATACCATTACTAACGGCAGATGGAGCTTGGCTAAAAGCAAGGAATATTAGAAACATGTCTACCTGTATTTTATTGACTTTGCAAACTCATTCAATTGTCTGGATCATAATAAATTATGGATAACCTTGCGAAGAATGGGAATCCTAGAACACTTAATTTTACCCATGTGGAATCTGTACATAGACTATGAGGCTGTTGTTCAGACAAAACAAGAGAATACCATATGGTTTATAATCATGAATGGCATACATCAGGGTTGTATCTTTTCATCGTACTTATTCAATGTTTATGCTGAGCAGGTAATCTTCTCAGATGGACTATATGAAGAAGAACACGACATCAGGTTTAGAGGAAGACTCATTTACAACCTGTGATTCGTAGACAATACAACTTTGCTTGCTGAAAATGAAGATGACTTGAAGCACTTACATATGAAAATCAAAGACTATAATCTTCAGTGTGGATTACATCTCAACATAAAAAAAATGAAAATCCTCACAAGTAGTCTAATAAGCAACATCGTGATAAATGGAGAAAAGTTTGAAGTTGTTAGGGATTTCACTTTACTGGCTTCACAAAGTTGCTGCTGTTGGAAGCAGCAGTAAAAAATAAGACATCTAGGTAGAAACCTAGAGACCATGGTCCTGGAATAACCTTCAGGCATAGATAATGGATTTACTCCCATTGGCTCTCAGCCCAACAATAAAAAGATTTATGTTCTGGTTACCTAGTGCTGCTCTGAAAATAACATACCACAAATGGGATGGCTTGAACAAACAGAAGTTTATTTAATCACAGTTTGGAGGCTTTAAGTCCAAGTTCAAAGTGCCAGGCTCTAGTGGTGAAAGCCCCTCAACCTTGGGCTTCAGCTCTGTCTCTTGCTCCAGGCCCACTGAAGCTAGAGGCATCTTTTCACTCAGGCAGCTACTAGCTGCTGAGGCTAACAAGCCCAAGGTCGACAAATAAAATGGCACAGTCCAGATGTCACCAAAACACACAGCAGGTCATTAATTCAAGTTTAAGGGAGATGCATTCCTTAAAGCAATCAGCCATGAGACACCTAAGGGGTAGCATTCACATAGAGGGAAAGCCGGACAGATAGGAAAGCAAAGTTGAGAAGGGCACAGGGAGGGGGTAGTCACAGGGATGGGAGGGGAGGAGAGTTTGTTATGGTCGGGGATGGTAATTGGGGTGTGAAATCAAAAGTGCATGAACTGTTGATTGTAAAACAACAAATTTGCTTTGTAAATTTGCACCCAAAGCACAAAAAAAAAAAGAAAAAGAAAAAAATCAAATGTCAATTGCACTGCAAATACCTGCTGAAAATAAGCTCTTTAAAGTACTGAAGAGCAAAGATGTCTCTTTGAAGACTAAGGAACTCCTAACCCAAGTCATGGTATTTTCAGTCTCCTCATACACATGAGAAAGCTGGACAGTGGTAAGGAAGACTGAAGAAGACTTGATGCCTTTCAATTGTGGAGTTGGTAAAGAATATTGAAAATACCATGGACTGCCAGAAGAACCAATAGATCTGTCCTGGAAGAAGGAAAGCCTCTTTGGAAGCAAGAAAGGCCAGACTTTGTCTTACCTACTGGTCACGTTGTCAGAAGGGACCATGTCCTGGAGAAGGATATCACACTTGGTAAAATAGAGGATCAGTGAATAAGGGGAAGACTCGCAATGATATGGATTGACATAGCAGCTGCAATGATGGGTTTAAGGATTGTGATTATAGTACAGGACTGAGCAGTGTTTCGTTCTGTTGTACATGGAGTCACTGTGAGTAAGTAGGATCTGGCTCTACAGTACTGAACAACAACAACTTTTATAAAAAGTCAAGAATAGGTTTTCACACATCATTCTTTCACTGTTGTCAGGGATAGGATTCGGAGAGAGGGATATCACTTACTTTATAGCACATATGTTAATTCTGGTGAAAGGAAAAGCAATACATAATTTGCAGGAAGTTAGCACTATGTGACCAAGTTAAAGGCAGACACTGAGCTATGCAAGAATAAAGGCCAACTATGGTAAATGCTATAACATATTTAGTTCTGAAACAACAGTAATAATAATAATAATAACTGTGGGTGGCTGCATAGATAGACATGTGTGCTGTATAGGTATAGGAGGGTGTACAGGAGTACATGCATACACATATGTAGTTATAGCTATGGACATTTGTGTGTTTATTTATTTATTTATTTATTTATCTATCTATTTATCTATTTATTTACATTGGGCAATCCTACTTCCGTAGTGATACTGCCTCGGAAACCCAAGGAGGGGTCGCTATGAGTCAGGTATGACTCGATGGCACATAACAACCACAACAATGGAATACTGTTACAGAAACTTTCTAGACATATCCAAACATTTCAATGCACTGAGTTACTGGGTTTGAAGGCTCAGGACTGTATTCTTGGGGAACATAAAAGTCAATTGACCCAACATAGTTCTTTCTTTTTTTATTTTTTAATTATGATTTGGGTGAAAGTTTACAGAGCAAATGCACTTTCCATACAGCAGTTCACATACATTTTGTCTCATGACATTGACTACAATTTACCACAATGCACCAGCTCCCCTCCCACTTCCTTCCCACAGTTACCTCTTCCCTGTATCCTTCCCTACATGCACTCCTGTCCCTGAGCTGTCTCCCTGTGCATACATAGCCCTTCTATTCTCCCATAATTGTTCTCTCCATGGAGTGTATCTACCTAGTGTAAAAGTTCACCTCATATGCCTGTCTTCTGTTTGGCTGGAAGCCACAGGAACGGGTTCAATTCCAGACCTGAAGGGCAGCTAGTCTCAAGAGTTCCACCAGGCTCTATCAGGTCAGCAAAGTTGATCCTTTTTTTTTCTTTTTAAATACAATTTTGAGTTTTGTTACACATTGTTCTCCCACTCTATCCAGGATCTCCTACATAGATCCCCCTCCGAGTGTTTGACGGTTGTAGCCTGGAATCACATGGTGTACCAGTCGCTCGGACTAATTGTTTCCATGAATCTTTAGTTTTCTTCATTATTCTTTGCTCTGGACAAGGAGAGACTCATTGTTGCACCTAGATGGCTGCTTGCAAGCTTTTAAGATCCCAGTCGTTACTCACCAAAGTAGGATTTGTAACAATGTTTTGTGTAGTATGTTATGCCATTTGAGCTTGATGGCCCCTGTGACTACAGTCCTGAGCCTACAGGTCCAACTACTCCCTCCCTCAATGTAGCTGGCTATGGCCAAAATTTCACCACAACCTTGCCCCTTGTCAGTTCTACCATATACCTGGGAATTCTTATAGAACATACCAATACAATTGTAGAAATATTGTCTGCCAACCCTATACATGGTCGTGGGCACACTACCCCCTACATAGACATACCTGATAGTTGAGCCTGTCCACCCATCTATCCACCTGTATATCCATGTTTGCCTTCACTGACAATGAAGTACAGTATTTGCTAAAGGGCTCATTTTTGTTGTCTGTACCTCCCATGTACCTCACTATATCTTCCTCATCCTCAATGCCACCCTGTTGATCACTCACATTTGGTACACTGTCCTACTTTTCACCAAAATCAATACTTGTTTCTACCTATTTGACAGTGTTCCCTAACCTACCCTCTCACCCCTGATAAACAGCAAAGAAAATTTCCTTCCATATATAAATCTTTCCTTGACTTTTTACAATAACAGGCTGATACAATATTTGTCATTCTATGATTGACTTATTTCACTCAATATAATGCCCTCCAAGTTCATCCATGTTATGTGGTGTTTTGCAGATTCTATGTTATTCTTTAGGGTTGCATAGTATTCCATGTTCAGTTGTCCATTTTCAGTTAACGGACACCTAGGTCATTTCCATCTTTTGGCTATTGTAAATAATGCTGCAATGACATGGGTGTGTATATATCTGTTATTGTCCTTGCTCTTACTTGTTTAGGATATATGTCTAGTAATGGAATGGCTAGGTCAAATGGTATTTTTAATTACAGCTTTTTAAAGAATTGCCATACTGCTTTCCACAGTGGTTGTACCATTTTACAGTCCCACCAGCAGTGTTTGAGAGTCCCAATCTCTCTGCATCCTCGAAGCATTTGTTATTTTCTGTCTTGTTGAACTTTGCTACTAGTGTTGGGGCAACATGGTATCTTGTTGTTGTTTTGATTTGCATCTCTCTAATGGCTAATGATCGTGATCATTTCTTCATATGTTTGTTGATTGCTTGAATATCCTCCTTAGTAAAGTGTCTATTCATGTCTTCTGCCCATTTTTGAACTGGATTATTTGCTTTTTTGTTGTTGAGGTTTTGGAATTTTCTAAAAATTCTAGAGATAAGTCCCTTGTGAGATATGTCATTGCCAAATATTTTTTCCCAATCTGTAGGTTCTCTGTTGACTCTTTTGGAGAAGTCTTTGGAAGCACATAAAAATTTAATTTTTAGAAGGTCCCATTCATGTACTTTATCTTCTGCAGTTTGTGCATTTTGGGTTATGCTTGAGAGTCTATTTATGCCATATATTAATGCCCCTAAATTTGTCCCCAGTTTTTCCTTGAGGAACTTTATAGTTTTAGGTTTCACATTTACGTCTTTGATCTATCTGGATTTAGTTTTTGTGTATGGTGTGAGGTGCAGATATTGTTTCATTTTTCTACAAATGGATATCTAGTTTGGCAGCATCATTTATTAAACAGACATTCTCTTCCCCCATTTAATGGATTTTGACCCTTTGTCAAAGATCAGCTGGCCATAGATCAACGGATCTATTTATGGGTTTTCAAAAAACTGACACAACATATTCTTAAAGGTAATGTTCTATATCTTAATTTGCTGAGTAAGTTCTGGGGCCTTAAAAGCTTATAAGTGGCCATCTAAGACACAATTACTGACTTCCTCCTATTCTGAGAAAAGGAGAGTGAAGGAAACCAAAGACTCAAGGAAATAATTAGTCTGCAAGACAAATGTACACAAACCACAGCCTCTTTTGGACAGAAACTAGAAAAATAGATGATGCCTGGCTACTACTACCAACCACTTTGACCAGGGAAAAATAAAAGAACACCAGAAGGTCCCAGTTGTAATGGGATAAATATGTGAAACAAAACTCAAATTCATAAAAAAGTAGAATTACGGGACTGATAGAGACTGAAAGAATCTGAAGACTATCACCTGAAGACACTGTTTTAATCTGGAACTAAAACCACTCCTGGAGACCTATAAACTAAACAACAAAAACCAAGAAGAATGTGCTCCTTAGAACAATCAACCATAAGAAACCAACCATAAACATTTGCTCAGAAGCAATATGGGAAGACAAGGAGAGGCAGGGAAACTGGATGTATGGATATGGGGAAGGCAGGGTGAAAATGGGGAGAGGGCTAACACGACATATTGTGGGGATAGCAACCAATGCCATGTAATAATTTGTGTGTGAAGTTTTGAATATGCTTTGTAAACTTTCACCTAAAACACAATAAAATATTAAAAAAAAAATTTAAAATAACATTTGTCTAATAGATTGATAGGTTTATCTAGTTCTCAAGTAAAACTGATTTATAATACACTGGGCTTTTTGCTTTGGAACATAGTATTCCTAGGCATTATTCCCACAAGAGCAAAGTTTGTAAATTAAATTAAGCCCTTAGAGTATCAGGTAAAAATAGATTTATTAAAACTAAATTCACCATTTGAATGTCCATTACTAAAAAAAAAAAAATTGAAATATGTAATTCTTTCAGATTTCCACCTACATTTTTGTATCTAAATAAGTGCTAGACATCCTCTAACCTCCAGTAATGTAATCTGGACTTAGTTGTCTGTGAATCTGTCTTGAATTCAGACTCCTTCCCAGTTTTCTTAGTATTTTACAACAAATTTTTTACTTCTGAAAGCTTCTCCAGATGAAAATCAATTTATTCTCATAGGAACTAGACATTTTTGATAAGCATGATTTAAACCTCCCATTTGGACCTTAATTAAGGGTTGATCTTACTTTTTGATAATTGCATGGCAAGACTGGAATCAGGGCCTAAAACCAAGTGGAGTTTCTTATTTAATACTTATTAATAAATATTTCAAACTTCTTACATTTCTGGTCTCTTTTGCATTATGTCTTATGTAGATTATAATTTTTATTCCCACACATACAATCAATATACTACTTTTATGATTATATTCATATATCTAATCATAAATAATGTAAAATTATATTGAAGAATATTAGGATGACTATTCAAATTTTCACATTCTATTACAATCAGTGAAATTATTTTGGTGACATTTGGTATAGGGCTTTCTATGCACAGATACAGTTTTTTTTTAATAAACAAGAATAAATTACAACAGTGAACAAAATATAAAAAATATATTTTTCTTTCCCCTTGCTCTCCTCCTGACTATCCTTGTTTTATTATTCCCATACTCCCCATCTTGAAAGCCAATATTGACATCTGTTGGTATTTTTTCATATTTTATTTCATTATTAAAAAAATTATTTTTTCAGTTTTTATTGTAGTTTTGGAGAAATGAGATCACATTTTTTATACATTAATGTGTTTTGCCTTTCTCACTTATCAAATAGAGCAAAAATCTCTCTAAAACAACTAAAATAGTGCTAATGGTTTTTTTGTAGGGTTAGATAGTATTTTACTATTTATCCCAAAATTCCACTATTAGTTTTCATCCACTTTGCTTTCATTATTCTCAGTATAAAAATGTTGCAATAAGGAATTTTTAAAAATATTCTTAGGTCTTGGTGATTTTGTTTTGTTGAATTAGAACTCCAGGAATGAGATTGCTGAGTTGAAGGTATTTTCATTTTCTTGAAACATTTTAATAGATATTCTCAAAATATTTCCATAAAAAGATTTAACATTTCCCATTCCCAAAGCAATGTATGTTAATTTCTATTCTGAACATTCCCACTATCAAGAGTTGATGGTTTTTTGATCACTATGTATTTGATGTTTTTTTTTTCACAATATAACACCCAACTTCTGTTTCATTTCTTAGGAATAAGTGAAAAAATCAATGCAATTTATTGAAAAGTCTGAAAATTATAATAAACTGATATACAGAGAAACATTGCTTTGATATCAATTTTCCATAAAATTATGCATCTATCATCTATATTTGAACTTTATCTTCCATTCAATTTGTCTACTCCTGCACCAATATTTTCTTTTTATATACATTACTATAGCTTAGATAAAACTGTGATATCTGATAGAACAACTCTCTAGACCTTATTCTTTATGGTGTATACCAATAGTGATTTATGTTTCTTTCTCTGTAAATTTTGGTACTAATTTTTCAATTCCACTAAAACCCCAGATGGGATATTCACTGGAATTGCCTGGAATATAGATATATTTGGGTAAAATTAGTCTTCTAAGATAATTCTTACAATCTCATATATACATATACACAGTGGCATAGTAAGAAGCTCTGGTACGACAGTGGCTACTAACCAGAAGTTTGGCAGTTCAAACCCAGCAGCCACTCCGTGGAAGAAAGACAGACAATCTATTGCTGGAAAGATTTACAGCCTTGAAAACCCAATGGGGGTTGCTATGAGTTGGAATCGACTTGATGGCAGTGAGGTTATTGTTTTTGCTATGTGTATATATACATTTAGAAATTCTTTAACATTTTCATTGTTTTATGTATTTTCCCACACAGATCTTCCATATATTTTTGATAGAGTTATTATTAAATAACTTACTTTATTATAAACATTTTCTTTGTCTTTTATGTTCCACCTTTTCATTATGATGTGCTCAGTATTCTTTTTCATTCTTCATGCATGGGATTTGTTGAACACTTGCCTCTTAGCATTTGATCAATTCTGGTTAATTTGCAGACAATTACCTTCAAATATTTTCTCTCCTATTGAATGTATGGTTCTCTGGAACTGCTTTTTCATGGTTTTGTTATTGCTGCTGTTGCTCTGTTTAGATGATATTCATATTCTCTATTCTTTGTGTTTCAACATTATATTTTCCATTTGTTCTCTCTTTTGGATAATGTCTTCAGATTTGTCTTCCAGATGAGTGATTTTCTCTGACATTTAGCATATTCTTAAGGTTCTAATGTATTTATTTCTTTGTTTCTATAATTGTTATTTGTTGATGTTGTTTTCCTAAAAACTTTTTCTAGGTATTTTTGACAAAAGTGCAATATTCTTTTATATTAATTTACATACCTTTATGCTTACTTTTATATTAATTTACATACCTTTATGCTTACTTTTATATTAATTTACATAATTAGATGTTATTTATATTCCTTATAGAGTTTGTTGTATCTCTAAAGAAAATGGTAGAGTCATAGTTTATTTATGTTACTGAATCTATGTGTATGTGTGGGTATGTTTTAATAATTTCTAGCTTTTGAAAAATTTCCCAACTTTGCTCTCAACTCTGTTGTTTTTATAAATAATATATTTTTAAGCACTTAGTGAAGTAATTTTAAATGTTCTCTTTCAGGAATATTTGTCTGGATATAACACCATTTTTTTTTTTTTTTTGACCAGAAAACAAACTTTTAAATACTGAAATCATAGTTTTTAAAGTCAGAAAATATGACTCATATTGAAATGTTTCTATCTCTTTATGGTTTGTTTTGTTTTAAATTGTAATCCATCTAATCAGATAGTTTTGTTTTATTAGAACCTTGCTGTTCTAAATAATCTACTTATTTCCTCCTCCTTTTATTGCTGGTCCCCCCTAAAATCTAAATAATTTTGTTACTAATACTTTTGCCAGCTTATGACTCTACCTTGCAAAGAGTACATGTAAGGCTGTTGAGGTCTCTCAAGCTGCAAATCCACAAGTTGTGAAAGATGCAATAGTCTTTAGAGCTCACCATATGTAATTGTCAACATATTTCTTTTCCAATGAAGAACAAAGAGGAAACTTCTTTTCTCCCAGGATTTCTTCACAATAATTGTTAATGGTATTTGGTCTCAGGTAAAGTTAAAAATCCAATCCATCTGTGCACCTTCCCCACCATTCCTTTCAAATAAGTCCAATATATGATGCATATCCTGTTCTCTATACATGGGTCCTAAAGAAAAATTCTCTATATATCATTTGTTCCTCCATTGGAACTAGGCTCATAGTTATCTTTATTATGTTCAGACTCAATGGAAAAGAGAAGGAAAGTCATGTTTACACTCAATCCATTGTGTCTGGTTCAGATTGTTAAAATTCACAAAAACTCAATGGGCACTATCTACAGATACAACCAGCCTAGATACTCCACTCCAGATAGTATATTGGATTAGAAATGGTAGAAGAGGGCATCAGACATATGTTTGGGCTTCCATCTTCACAGAAAATCTTTTCTTATGCTATTTTCATAAGTATGAAATTCTTTACAATATAAAAAGGCTATTTATATAATAAGTACTCCATTAAAAACAAAAAAAGACCAAACTCACTGCCATCAAATCATTTCCAACTCATAACAACCCTCATTGTGTTTCCAAGGGTATAAATCTTTACTGAAATAGATAAGCCAGTCTTCCTTCCATGGAGCAGCTGGAAGGTTTGAACTGCTGACCTTCCAGTAGGCAGTCAAGTGCCTTACCCACTATGTCACAAGTATTCCATTAGTCTCTTTTTATAAAGTCCTTTTAAAAGTATTTATAAAAACTATTGTTAATTTATTTTTTGAATTTTAATTTTGTTGACCTCTTGGCTGTAAATTATTCTAATTCCTAACCTAGTTACTTTTCTCTTTTTTAAATTTCATTTACTAACTATCTACAGAAAAATAGAATTGTTTTTCCTAAGGACACAATCAGCTCCCCCCGCCACTTTTTTTTTTTTCACTTGAGCTCATCCTCACTTGTTTGAGCCATCTATGAGTTTAATCTCAGTTGGGTTTATCATTAAGATTATAAGCGACAGTTAAAAGGAAAGAATATAAATTTTACAGTAGTAGATAAACCCTCTGCAAAAATTAAGAAAATGTCTTTAGAAACATAAGACCGTTTTGTAAGAGTGAGTAAAAAAAGTCACTATGCCTTAATTTTAAACATCTTCTCTGTACAGAGACAATGGAACACAATGTTCAAAATGTGTAGTTACACTGCCCAGATTCAAATACAATTTTGTCATTTGTTGGCTTGTGACCTTGGAGAAATTATGTAACTTTGACTTTCTCAGTTTATTGACCTGTAAAGTGAGGGTAATATACTTTGTCTATTTGCTACTATTGCCATGGAGATTATATGAAAGACACAGTATAAATATAACTATTATTAAGTAGTTGGGCTTATGTGGAAATAAATGTACCTCAGAATTAACTAAGGACATTAGACTATGTATAGCACTGGGCAAGTTGGCTGCAAAGGAACTCTTTCAAGTGCTGAGGAGCAAGGATGTCTCCTTGAGGACTAAAGTGTGCCTGATACAAGCCATGATATTTTCAATCGCCTTATATGCATGTGAGAGCTGGACAATGAATAAGGAAGACCAAAGAAGAGTTGATGCTTTTGAGTTATGGTGCTGGTGAAGAATGCTGAAAGTACCATGGGCTGCTAAAAGAACTAACAGATCTGTCCTGGAGGAAGTGCAGCCAAAATGCTAACTGGAAGCAAGGATGGCCATACTTCGCCTCACCTATTTTGGTCATGTTGTCAGAAGGCACCATTCCCTGGAGAAGGATGTCTTGCTTGGTAAGGTGGAGGGTCCACGAAAGAGAGGAAGGCCTTCAATGATATAGATTGACACAGTGGCTGTGACAATGGGCTCAAGTGTAGCAAGTTCATGGAGCTGGTACGGGATTGGTGATGTTTCATTCTACTGTACTTGGGGTCGCTATGAGTTGGAAATGACTCAACACCACTTAACAACAACAACAGAATTCATTAAAGGAAATAAAACTAAATGTGTGGAGTCAGAGTGGAAAAGATCTATATAGCTTGGTGTCCTGACTCCAACGGATAGTAGCAGTGAGACTTTGCACAAGAAAGACAATTAACTTCTTTGTTTGGCTCACAATTATTTCTTCTTTAAAATAGGGATAACAATATCAACCTCATTACACTGTTTCTTCTATGAGAAACCATTAATCTAATGTTAATTCTATGCACATAGAATAATATAGCTGTTTATTAAATGCTAGTTCTAATTATTTGCTATTACTATTTTTATGAATTGAGTGGGTAAAAGATAGCCCCTTCTGTAAGCTTATTCTATAGCAAGGAATCCCATAAGTCAGGAAAAATGTTGTCTTCCATGTTTTCTGATCTAAATTCAAGACAGTACAAAATATCATTTTTTTTTTCAATAAGATATTAGAAAATCGTTAATGCCTTCCTATTGTTGTCTGAGTAATATTCATTTTTTACTTTTAAAAGAAATGAAGACAGAAAGGAAGAAGGAAGGAAGGGAAGAGAGAAAGAAAGGAACTTACAGATACATTGCATAATTTTTTACAATAGCATGAAATTAAAAGCCAACTAAATATCCATTGGTAATAAATAAGGGATCGGTTACATATGTTAGGGTACATAGGAGTCCTAGCTCAAATGGCTTAAATGGTTAAACACTGGACTGCTAAGAAAAATGTTGGTGTCTCAAACTCACCCAGAAGCTCCTCAGAAGACAGACTTGACAATATGCTTCCAAAGACCACAGCCCCAAAACCTCTATAGAGTGGTTGCACTCTGCTCATATGGGGTTGATATGAGTTGGAATGGACTCAACAACAGCTAACAACAACATTATGGTATATATTCAGTAAGCCCCAGGGATAAAGGTGAAGAGAGACAACTCAGGGACGACCAAAGCAGCAGGCCGGAAGAGCAGGAGAAAAGGGATTAAAAGCCAAGAAGCCAGAGAGAAAAGCAATCAGCCGAAGGGATTAGGTGAGGAGAGGAAACTCAGACCCACCCAAAGCAGCAGGACTGGAGAGCAGGAGAAAGGGGATAAAAGCCAGGAACCCAGACAGAGCAGCAGTCAGCCCCAGTGACAACTCAGGGACACCCAAAGCAGCAGGCCAGAAGAGCAGGAGAAAGGGGATTAAAAGCCAGGAAGCCAGATAGAGGAATAGTCAGCCACAGGGACCCAGGTGGGGGTGATACGAGAGGTCTCCAACAGCAAGACAAACTTGTCTGT
>NW_006921871.1:605038-619590 GCF_000298275.1 Orycteropus afer afer | reverse complement strand
AAGTACCATGAACTGCTCAAAGAACTAACAGATCTGTCCTGGAGGAAGTGCAGCCAGAATGCTCCTTGGAAGCGAGAATGGCCAGACTTCATCTCACCTATTTTGGTCATGTTTTAAGAAGGGACCATTCCCTGGAGAAAGATGTTATGCTTGGTAGGGTGGAGGTTCAGCAAAAAAGGGGGAGGCCTTCAACAAGATGGATTGACATAGTGGCTGCCATGATGGGCTCAAGCAGAGCAGGGATTGTGGGGCTGGCGCGGGGTCAGGAAGTATTTCGTTCTGCTGTGCATGGGGTCGCTATGAGTTGGAAATGACTCAACGACACTTAACAACAACTACAACAATACATATTATTCAGTAACATTGGTTATGCTTTTCATAACGTGTCATCATTCTCATTATTTCCATTCTGGTTATTCTGTTTCCATTAATCTATCTTCCTTGTTCCCACATAACTTATCGTCTTTGGTCTAGGGTAAATGTTGATCATTAAGTATCATTTAAATGGTTGTTCAGAGGACCGAAATACTCATTCTGAGCCATGTCCCAAACTTACATGCCAAATTCTCCAAAGCTTTAATCGGTTAGTTAGAAAAATTACCTCCTTTCAGTATCAAATCTTCTGACATGTCAAGTTCTCCTATGTAACATAATGCCCTGACTTATATAGAGGAAAATTATAAAGGATATCATCATGTTTTCAGGCAGATGGGATGGCATATGGACACCTTTTCTTGTTTCTTAAAACTGAAAGTGTTAACTGCTGCTCACTCTGCTCATATCCAAAGCTGGCCCTGGCTGGAGAGAGGAGACAGAAAAGAGGAAGGAGGGGAAAAATATTGAGTAATAGAAGAGTATTAAGGGAATATTTGCATTTTTTTAGATCTAGATCTTTTAACCTGATATTTTTGCTTTTTAATTTCATTTTTAATTGGGTCTATATGCATACTATATGGGTCACTAGGATTGTGTGCATGGCACACACCCAGGAAGTATTTCGTTCTGTTGTACACAAGGTCACTATGAGTTAGAGATGATTCAATGGCACCTAATAACAACAACATGGATCACTAGGAGAATGAATGAACTTGATGGAAATTGGTTTGCTTATTGTAGTATATATATATATATATATATATATATATATATATATATATATATATGTATATATATCTCAAGTTGCAAAACATAGTGCAGAGAAGTTGTATGTGTATTGTTCACCTAGTAAGTCCATTGGTAATATCTTACATAATTACAGTACATTAACAGAACCAAAAACCAAGCTAAAGTTCAACAATAACTCACTAACATCGTGTAGATTATGACTAGCACCAAAAACCACTGAGTTTCCAAGGCTGTAAATCTTTATGGAAGCAGATTGCCTCATTTTTCTTCCATAGAGGAGATGATGGCTTTGAACCACTCACCTTTTGGTCAGCATCATGGTAATCTCATGTGTGTCAGAGTAGAATTGTGCTCCACAGGATTTTCTTTCTTTGCTTTTTAACTTTTTATTGTGAATTGAGCAAAATTTTAAAAAGCAGATTTGTTTTCCATTCAACAGTTCATACACATTTTGCTCAGTGACTGATTACAGTCTCCACAATCTCTCTTTCCACTTCTTCCTTGTGGTTTCCCTTTCCCTGTGCCCTCCTTACCTATGCATTCCTGCTTCCTTAGCTTACTCTCCGCACAAATGTTGCCCTTTTGATCTCCCATGGTTGATTGTTCTAGGGAATGCATCTCCCTGGTGTAATTGTTTACCTTCATCAATTTTGACTGTCTTATCTTGACTGTCTTATCTTGTTTCTTAGGAGCTCTGGTAGCATAGTGGCTAAAGCACTTAACTGCTAACCAGAAGGCTGGTGGTTCAAACCCACCAGCCACTCCTCGGAAGGAAGGTTGGGCAATCCTACTTCCTTAGTGATACTGCCTCAGAAACCCAAGGAGGGGTCGCTATGAGTCGGGGCCGACTCGACGGCACATAACAACAACAACAACAACATCTTGTTTCTTTGTTTGAATTGAGGTTTTCTGTTTTCTCTGAGACATTTGGAAATTGTTGTTTTTACTTGTTGGTTATCTGTTGGTTTGTTTCACTCTTGTTTTTTTTGTTTTGCTTTTATTTAACATGTCTAGATGGGTGAGGCAGGTGTGCTTCTTTGGTTGTTAGGTTGGCAGCACTGGGGTATTCCCTCACTGCCACTGCATCCAGATTGGTGGAATAACTGGAATGTGGGTGCAGGTCTCTGCTGTGAAGAGATTCTGTGATTGGGATGAGTAGGTGTTGTCCACCATCTGTCATTGATTCAGTGGTGAAGGATTTGGTAGTGGTGTTCATCCATACATGAGGTGGTCGATGTAGTAATTATGGCTGAGTAGTGAAGAGTTAATATTCTCTTCTCATTGAATGATGTGAGGAAAAAAAAAAGGAAATCATGGAGAAGAAGAAGAGAAAACTGAAAGAGAATGAAAAATAAAAGATAAAAATTGAGAAAAAGAAAACAGGGTGGACAAGAAGAAAGATCACTAAAAATGAAAGAAGACAAAGAGGAAGAGGGAGAAAGGAAGAGATAAAGAGGAAGAAAAATGGGAAAAAGAAAAGGGGGGATGAGGAAGCTGAGGAGGAGGGAATTTGTAGTTATGGTCAGCTGTCAACTGTGGAAGCAGGAAGTTGTGGCGCAAATTGGTGATCCACCTGAATCCAGAGGTGAATGGAACCTGGGGCAAATGGCTGCTTCCGAGAGAGAAAGCTGCAGCTATGTAACTCTTTTTCCTAGTGTGAGAAAGATAAGCACATGAACTAAGCACAGTAAGGGAGAGCCACAGTTCTTGAGTCTGTCTCTTTGGCATGGGTTTCTGAGGGTGTCTAAGCTGCAGAGGAAGTAGTCAGGGATCCAGGCAGTTCTTTCCAGCCAATTGTTTGATGATGGTGGGGAGAAGTTTTGCCCCTATTCACAGGGAATCTGTGCTTTCTGAAATGGAGAATATAGCTTACCAGTTGTGATTCACTGGCTTGGTTCTGGAACCCTTCTGGGCATGTGCAGCCCTTTATCCACCCCAAATAAGGCTTTTCCCCTTGAAGAGGTGGGAGGGCTCTGGTGCAAGAGAACTTCTCTGAGAGTTTGTGGAGAAGTACCTTTCATGTTCAGAGAAAACAACAAAAAAAAATGTTAATGCTTTAGGCACTGGGTGGTTGAGCTTCAGTGCCTGATTCTGTCTTCTAGAAGTGAGTTGTTGGAGGTGGCTAGGCTATCATGGAGTTGGCCATGATCTGGGCAAGTAAAAGTGAGGCTTCTCTAGACAGTAGTTAGTGGAGGCAGAAAGAGTGTTTACTCCTATGTGCAGGTAAAGTATGTTTTAGTTAGAGCAGGGAGGGTGTTTTTCCAGTTGCATTTCACTGATGTTGGTCTGAAGCCCTTTTGGGTGCATGCAGCCATTTATCCAGTTCTTTACTAGTTCAGTCAAGCAGGAGGTCATCTTGAGGCTAGTTTCTCCTACCATACCATCACAGGCTATCTCCCTTAAGTAGGTCCTCAGCCCAAATGGCTAGTGTATCGTAGTAGTGAGCTATTTCTTTCTCTTTCTCTGTCTCCCCCCTCATTCCATGGCTTCCTGTGCCACTGTAAGTCTGACTTGCTTTCCTATCCATTCTTCTACCAGCTCTTGCTGGTCTCCTGCTCACTGTGAAATTCTTCTGACTTATGTGCACTGTATTATTACAGTGTGGATTCCATAAAATTATTTTCTCCTTGTCCATATCTAATCCCTCTGTGCTTAAAATGGCAACACATTAGAAGAAGACAATCCTAGCTTCTTCTCTCTCCCCAGTGTCTAACTCTGTTCCATGTCCCTTTCAAAACAGTATTCTTTATCTGTCATTTGATGCTCAGAATTCCAGAATCATTATTTGTATCTGTTTCACACATTTTTTCCCAGTCTCTGAAGTAGAGGGATTGGGCAGTACTTTAGCAGGATGCCATCTTGTCTCCACCTCATATATTGTTTTTGAAGGCATGGTATCAACTCATTTTTAATTAGGATGTCCAGTACCAATTCAAACCTGACTCAGACTGAAATCCATAGTTGGAAATGTGGAGCCTGGGTAATGCCTCCTCCTTCTGATCCATTCCCTCTCCTCATGAGCAGATTGAATCATTTCTTGAGACTTTACACAAGCTTTTGAAGGTTCCTTTTCATGCAGTGCCCTTGACCTAGCAAACGTAATTATTCCAGATGGTGCCTTCAAGCTACTTTCTTAGGCCCTGGGCAGCTGATGACACATCTCTAACCTTTAACCACTTTAATCTAAGTGCTCTTTGCCTCTTGAGACAGCTACCAGAAATTGGACATGACCAGTTTATGTCTCTTTCCTATAGCTTATATCTATCTAGTATTCAATAATAAGAAAACAAAACAAAATCATATATCACTTGACCCAACAAACTTTCAGAGTTCCAAATAGTAACATCACATCGGGGAGTTGACCCTTCTTTTCCTATCCCCTGTCTAATTTAGCTTCTTCAGTCATGGAGTTTTCAGCTGCTCTTCGTTTCCCAACTACACGGACCATATTTCAAACTGTTCATGTGGACTTGAGTTTCTCAACCTTGACATTATTAACATTTTGACTGAATACTTTATTGTTTTCAGGGGCTGTCATGTTCATTAAGAATGATCTCTACACATTAAATATCAGTAAGTTGTCCTCAACTGTGACAACCTAAAGTATGTCCAAACATTGTCAAATACTCCAGGAGGTTAAACTTTGGGTAATCTACTTCCATAAAGATTTACCACCTCAGAAACCCAAAGGGGGTCATTATGAGTCAAAATCAACTAGATGGAAATGAGTTTTTTTTTTTGGTTATATACATATGTGTGTGTATATGGTGTGTGTGTGTGTGTGTGTGTGTGTGTGTGTGTGTTGTGGCAGTTTGGAACAGCTAAGGGAGACCAGGAGGTGAGATGGTGGAGGTTTGGAACAAAGAAGAGAGACCAGGAAGTATATGGAGTGGTTTGGAATAGCTAAGGGAGAGGAATTTGTCTGTCACTTTGTCCTATTATGGTGGCTTGTGTGTTGTTGTGAGGCTAGAGGCTATGCCACCAGTGTTTCAAATGCCAGCAGGGTTACCCACAGTGAACAGGTTTCAGTGGAACTTCCAGACTAAGACAGACACGGAAAATGGAAGAGGCCATCCACCTCTCAAATAGTTGGTCAGTGAAAATCTTATGAATAACAGTGAAACACTGTCTGATATTACTGGAAAACTTTATGAATAGCCCTGAAACATGGTCCAACAATGCTGGAAGATGAACCCCTCAGGTCAGAGGACGCTCAAGATATAACTGGGGAAGAGCTGCCTCCTCAGAGTAGAGCCAATCTTAATGATGTGGATAGAGTCTCAGGACCTCAATTTGCTGATGTGGTATGACTCAAAATGAGAAGAAAAAGCTGCAAACATCCATTAATAATCTGAACATGGAATGTACAAAGTATGAATCTAGGAATATTGGAAGTTGTCTGTGGTGGTTATGTTTTTCTGTCAACTTGGCTAGGCTTGTTTGAGTGGCTGGACAACTGGTGGTAGTTACTCCCCATGATGAGACTGGCAATCAAGTCCATGGTGTGATCTACCACAAACAGCTGAGTAGCTGCCTTTGGGATGCGGTCTGCTTCCTGTACATAAGGAGAAGCCTTGGGAATGGTCTCTAGCTTATGGCATGCTTAGACCCTGCATGTAGGCATGTCATTGCTCAGCAACTTGCTATGCTCTGCTGACCTTGGCACTTAAAATGGTCTTACGTTAATGGCCTGCTGTGTGGTTTAGTAATATTGGGACTGTGCCTTTTTTACTTGTCAACACTGGGGCTTCTCAACCTCAGCAACCAGCAGCTGTCTGAGTGAAGAAATACCTCTAACTCCACTGGACTGGGAGCAGAAGGCCGAGCTGAACCCCAAGGTTGAGGGGCTTTTACCCAGCCTCTAGAGTCTGGTATTTTGAACTTGTACTTAAAGCTTCCAAACTGTAAGAGAATAAACTCTTGTTTGTTAAGGCCATCCCATTTGTGGTATATTCTTGTCAGAGTGGCACTAGGTAAGCGGAATATTGTCAAAAATGAAAGGGAATGCATAAAGATGCATATCCTAGGCATCAGTAAGCTGAAATGGACTGCTTTTGGCCATTTTGAATCAGATAATCATATGATCTACGATGCTGGGAATGACAAATTGAAAAGGAATGGTGTGGCATTCATCATCCAAAGAATGTTTCAAGAACATTCTATCCTGAAGCACAGTGCTGTCAGTGAGAGGATAATGTCCATACACCTACAAGGAAGAGCAGTTAATACTACTATTATTCAAATTTACCCACGAACCACCAAAGCCAAAGATGAAGAAATTGAAGATTTTTACTGTTGATTGAACATGCAACCTACCTTTAGGTTAGCAACCAAGTGCTTAACCACTGTGCCACCAGGGCTCCTTGGCACAAATAAATAGGTCTACTATTAATATCTATATGTCACTTGGAAATAGTTCATAAGAACAACTAAATTCAGAGGAAAGTATGCTCAAGATTTATAACCAATGACATTAATTATTACAAAAAAAATTTAAAAAAACATTTTTTATTCAACAGTGTGAAAAATCTTGAATCTAACTTGTAAAAAGCAATGGTAAAATTAGAAAGAAGAAATCACATCATTAGTGTCAAGCAACAGGGCGCTGCACAATCAAGTCAAATTTAATTATGTTTAAAATGAAGTACTTTTCTACCTTTGTAAACTCAATGTTTTATGCATTTTTAAAAATTGTCCCCAGTTTTTTAGTCTATTTATTTCTTAAGCTTTTAATTAACCTTTATTTTCTAACCATTGGCACACAGGTTCTGCCCACTGATTTCCATTTTCCCTGGTTTCTGCCCTAGGCTATAATGTAGGAAATAAGCCAGTATATGTCATTTTGCCAAATGTCAGTTTTTTAAGTTTGGGAAAGGTTATTAAATCCTCATTAGCCTACTCTCCTGTTCCCATTGAATTTGATCTAATTTTGCCTCTTCTACGTATTTTGATTATACCTGCTAAAGTCTTTCCATATTTCTTGGTTCTCTCTCTTTCTTCTCTGTCTCTCTCTCTAAGTATATATATATATATATATATATATATATATATATAATACTAGATTTTATGCATTTTTGGATAAAATGTTCAAGAATATATCTCCTTCTCTAGTCTAAGAACTCCTTTAGAGGAACAACCTGAGGATACCTACAGACAGACAGATGGAAGTTTAAAGAAGGTTTTGGATTTTTGGCTGCTCTAGAAACCTTAGCACTTGGGAGGATAAATCTTGATTCTACTGTTTCATTAACATGATGAAGTTCCAATCCCTTTGTCTACACTTCAATCTTTCCCATGACCAATTCTCTTCCCGTTTACTCATGCTGTCTGCTGTTTCAGTACTTGTACATGGCATTCATGACTTTTCTTTTTCTTCCATATCAATTTTAGCTTTCACAATTTATTTCTCATTTCAAATTGTTGAGAGAGAAAATCTGATTATCTAATTATTTTGTTATTGTTATCATTGATGTTGTTCTAGCTCATTCATCACAGATCAGTGGGCTACCCAAAAATGATTTTCCTTGCACCAGATAACTACCCTTGACCCAATCAGAGTGCTCTGAGGACACTGTTATATACTACAAACCACTGTTCTCTCAGTAAACATTGATTGATTTTACAGCTTCCCTGTGGAGGTAAAGAGGATTTTGAGGGCAATAAATGAAAGTTATAGTAAAATTACTGGATAAATGCTTCTAATGCAAGTATTTTTTGAAGATCCATGTTAGTATTAATAAATACTTATTTTCAATTTCTAGCCTTTAAAATAAAGATAATTTTTGTGAATTTCATGAGTTCACTAAAAAGTTGCTTTGTATTCCCATATTTGGCTCAAGAGAAACTATACAATCAAAGGCATTTCTTCAAGTTCTAGATATTTCAGCTTTTGTTGTCAGCAAAGCTGATTCATAGAGAACATATTCAACAAAATGGAGACTTGTAAATGCAAGAAAAAAATCAGTATTTGCCAAATTGAAAAGAAATCAATAGGTATGTTATTGTTGAATTTATAAAAGGATTTTGCCATCAATTGATAATAGACAAATTTCTATAAAAAGTATATCAGCTGTCATTGTCCTCTAGTATATAGCTAGGGTAGTAGAAAAGATAAACAAAAGTATGAATGTTTATTAAGGATATTATCGCAAAGTAAATTTAAATTAATTAGTCCATGCTGTGATGTTTAAAAACTTCCTAGAGACTAATAACTCTACTAAAACAGATTCAATTCTGTTAATTGTTTTTTTGTTGTTAAAGTGATGTATTTGTTTCATTTTAGTTCTTGACCTCTGGAAGGAACATTTTTATACAGATATTGTATAACCCTTTCTCTAATGAGACTAGTTAGGAGGAGTCAACACAACCTTACAGAGCCTCAGAAGTCACAATTAAGCTTCAGCCTGTCCTGACTCTCCTTTCTTCCCAGTCACAGACCATATTCCATCTCCCTTTCAAATGTGCTGATATACACTCATCAATACAAAATGGCAATCTTATTATTATGTCTCTTTTTCAAGGAAAATAATAGTTTGGTAAATTATTGGTAAAGAGTCTTCATCATAAGGATGAATCTAGCCTAGCACAAAACATTAAATCAAATTATTTTGAAGTAATATAAGATGAAAGGATAACAAACAGTAACACACATTTCCAATTTTTTTACACAACAAAAACATTTGCATCTACTTCCTAATATTAATACTGGTTAGCATTTTAAAATATTTTTTTATTTTTCAAAGAATTTTAGCAAGTATAATCTGGTTTCATCCTCACATCAACCCTGTGACATAAGTAAAGGTAAAGTTGAGTCTATTTTATATATGAAGAAATGTGAAACATATTTAAATGATGCAGGAAGAATTTAATGGCTTAATCAAAATTATCAGCAATTTGAAAATTTGATAACTGATACCTATGGGAATGCATTTCCTATTCCCCCACATATATGGTCTATAGGAATGAAAAACTGTGCTGCTTAGCTATGGAATAACCAAAAAGAATTCTATTTAAAAAACAAAACCAACTACTACACTGATATCTGTAATAACATGCGATTGGTACATTATCCTCAGTAACATTTAAACAAATATATGAGAATAATAAATATGAAAATATTTCAAAAGATTCTAGAAGATGCCATGTACCTAGTAGGTTTAATCTTGTAGGAAATAAGAATATAGTAAAATAGAATCATTGAATGAAATTATGGTTAAGAGTAATGATATTGAGAGAAAACACAACACATGTACTGTGTGCCAGATAGGTATTGGTTAATCTTGTGAACCTTTAATTATTCATAATTTTTATTTTTATAAAAGTTACAGAGATATGCATGGTTTTCTTGCTCCCAGGCACATATGATTGTATTAGGTATTATTGAGTGTGTCAAGACACACAGCTAGGTCATATCTTCATCACCAAATGACTATAAAAAGTGATATTCCATTGAGCAATGAAGTCACTTGCTAATGAAATGACCTTAATGGATTATATGAAAAATGGAAGTGAGACA
This sequence comes from Orycteropus afer afer, assembly GCF_000298275.1. Lineage (NCBI taxonomy): Eukaryota > Metazoa > Chordata > Mammalia > Tubulidentata > Orycteropodidae > Orycteropus > Orycteropus afer. The sequence continues at coordinate 609,950 of NW_006921871.1, read as the reverse complement.
AACTTAGAATAGTCTAGTAATTCTGAATGATGAACAGGAACATTTTGAGATACTAAAACATAAGGAACTATCCTAAATACAACCCTTTTTATCCTATTAATAGTCCTTTACATACAGTAAGAAAAGATGAATAAATGTAATAGAAACATGAAAGAGTGTCTGATTAGGCGGCACCAACACTAATATCAGAACAATATAGTTAATATTAACATGGCCCTTGCACAAGGATGACACTCATATTTATGAAGTGTTCTATATTATTTAGACCTTGAAGTCAAGAAGGCAATGGCATGACACATATAAAACTCCAGGGGGGGGGGGAATAATAATAATAATTGTATACCCAGCAAGATTAACCTTCAGCTATAGCAGTGAAATTAGAAAATTTCCAGATAAACAGAAATTAATGGAATTTGTAAAAATCAAACCAAATTTACAAGAAATACTAAAGAGAGTTCTTTGAACAGAGAACCAAGACCCACAGACAACAACTTGAGATGAACACACATGATAACATCACATAGACACCAATGCAAATATAAAAGTATTTGTAGATAAAATCTCTCTTTATCTCATTATTATAATGAAATGTGCAAAGGTCTGGAGTTAAAAAAATAAAAAAGGAAGAACATGCTAGGCATTTCTAAAGGTGAAAGAATTGAAGAAAAAATCCAAGCTTTTAGTGGCAATACTGAAATATTCTATGGACAAAAATCTTCAGTGGAGCAGAAAGCATCACAAGAAGATGGGAGGAATACAGAGAGTCATTATAAAAAAAAAAAAATTGATTGATGTTCAACTATTTCAGGAGGCGGCATATGATCAAGAACCAATGGAACTGAAGGAAGAAGTCAAAGTTGACCTGAAGGAATTAGCATAAAACAAGTCTTCAGGAATTGATGGATTGACTGTTGAGATTTTTCAACAAATGAATGCTGAGCTGGAAGCACTTCCTGGTGTATGACAAGAAATTTAGAAGACAGCTATCTGGCCAACTGACTGGAAAAGGTCTATATTTGTGCCCATTCCAAAAAAGGTGACCCGACAGAATGTGAAAATTATTGAATAATAGCATTAATATCACACACAAGTAAAATCCTGCTGAAGATAATTTAAAAATGGTTGTAGTAGCATATTGACAGGAAACTTCCAGAAAGGAAAGCTGGATTCAGAAGAGGACGTGGAATGAGGGATACCATTGCTGATGTCAGATGGATCATGGCTGAAAGCAAAGAATACCAGAAAGATGTTTACTTGTGTTTAATTTACTATGCAAAAGCATTTGATTGTGTGGATCATAACAAATTATGGATATCACTGTAAAGAATAGGAATTCCAGAACACTTAATTGGGCTAATGAGGAACCTGTACATAGACCAGGAGGCTGTTTGAAGAGAACAAGGTATACTGCATGGTTTAAATCAGGAAGGTGCATGTCAGGGTTTTATCCTTTCACCATATTTATTCAATCTGTATATTAAGCAAATAATATGAGAAACCCAGACTGTATGAAGAAAAATATGGCATCAAAATTGGAAGAAGGCTCATTAATAACCTTCAATATGCAGATCTTGCTTGCTAAAAGTGAAGATGACTTGAAGCACTTATTGATGAAGATGAAAGACTACAGTCTGTCATATGAATTACATTTCAATATAAAGAAAACAAAAATACTCACAAGTGGACAAATAAGCAGCATCAGGATAGATGGAGAAAAAATTGAAGTTGTCAAAGACTTCATATTACTTGGTTCTACAATCAACACCAATGGAAGCAACAATCAAGACATCAAAAGACATATTGCATTGAGCAAATCTGCTGTTAAAGACCTCTTTGAAGTGCTGAGGAGCAAAGATATCTCCTTGAAGGCTAAGATGGGCCTTACCCAAGCCATGGTATTTTCAATTGCCTCATATGTATGTGAGAGCTGGACAATGAATAATGAAGATTGAAGAAGAGTTGAAGCTTTAGAATTGTGGTGTTGGTGAAGAATGCTGGAAGTACTGTGGACTGCTGAAAGAACTAACAGATCTGTTCTGGAAGAAGTGCAGCCAGAATGCTCCTTGGAAGCAAGGATGGGCAGACTGCATCTCACCTACTTTGGTTATGTTGTCAGAAGGGACCATTGTCTGAAGAAGGAGGTCATGCTTGGTAAAGTGGAGGGTCAATGAAAGAGAGGACGGTCCTCAACAAGATGGATTGACTGGTGGCTGCAGTGATGGGCTCAGGTATATTAGGCATTGTGAGGCTGGCACAGGAGCAAGCAGTGTTTCATTCTATAGTATGTAAGGTTGCTATGAGTCAGAGATGACTCAACAGCACATGACAATAGCAACAACAAGACTGAAAGTAGAGAAAATTAACAAAGATATTAATTTTTTTTAAAGCCAAAAGAGGGAAGAATGAGTGTAGTTATCAGAACTTCCATATGGAGAGGAAGTCAAGATAATTTTAAGATACAGTGGGTTGTATTAAACTTGGGAAGCAAATAATAAATTACAAGATAACCCCAAAGGAAAATAATAAACCTCAAATAAAAAATAAAATAAAAATGGGAGATCATAAGGATTTAGTAAATACTGCAACTATAGCAGCAAAGGAAATTATAAGAAAATACAAAACAAAATTACTCAGCACAGAAAATTAAATGGAACAAATAAATCAGTAGCACTAGAAAAAAAATGACAGTAATAAATTAATAATATTGATAATTACATTGAATGTAAATGGATTAAATGGGCCAGTCAAGTGACAGAGAACACCAGAAGGATAAGGAAACATAATCTATCAATATGATGTGCAAAAAAGACACATCTTAAGCACAAAGACAAAAAGTAGACCTAAAATCAATGGATGAAAAAAATACACATATCATGGAAATGGTAATCAAAAAAAGAGCAAAGTGGCAGTGTTAATTTCTCATAAAATAGACTTTATAACAAAAAGAACTAGCACAAGAGAAAAAGGAGGATGTTATGTAATATTTAAAGTGTCAAATGAACAAGAGAACATAACTATAATAAGTATCTATATACCCACTGGAAGATCTCCAAAATAAATAAATCTTTAACAGCATTGAAAAGAGAAATAGACAACTCTACAATAATAATTGTTGTTGTTGTTATGTGCTGTCGAGTCGGCCCCGACTCATAGCGACCTCTCCTTGGGTGTCCGAGGCAGTATCACTACAGAAGTAGGATTGCCCAACCTTCCTTCTGAGGAGTGGCTGGTGGGTTTGAACCGCCAGCCTTCTGGTTAAGAGCCTTTAATAAATACACCACTTTCGATTAAGGATAGAACAACTAGAAAGCAACTCAAGAAGGACATGGAAGAACTAAATAGTACTATCAAACAATTTGATCTCTAGACATATACATAACACTCCACTCTATGACAGCACAATATACATTCTGTTCCAGCATGCATAGAACATTCTCCAGAATAGACCATATATGTTAGCCCACAAAGCAAACCTCAATAAACTTAAAATATCAAAATACTACAAAACATCTTCTCAGATCACAATCTTATAGAATTAAAAATCAACAACAGGAAGAGCAAGGAAAATAAAGTCAAATATTTGGAAGCTGAATAACATCCCACTTAATAACTGTTGAGTAATAGAGGAAATAAATATTGAAATAAACACATTCCTTGAAACAAATGAGAATGAAAATGCAACATACCAAAACCCTTGGGAAACAGCAAAGACAGTGCTCAGAGAGCAGTCTATAATGATAAGCAAACACATCAAAAAAGAAGGAAAAATCAAAATGAAAACTTAACTCACCATCTCCAACATTTAAAAAAAAAAAAAAAAAAAAGCAGCAAAATAGGTCTACGGTCACCAGAAGAAATGATATAATAAAGAAAAGAACAAAAATAAGTTAAAAAGAAAACAGTAAAACAATAGAATCAACAAGGCTAGAAGTTGGTTCTTTTAAAAGGAATAATAAAATTGACAAACCACTGAAAAAATTTAGAAAAAGAAAAGAAGGAGAATATGCAAATAGCATGAATAAGACAGGAAATGGGCAATGTCGTGCCAGAAACAACTGAAATGGAAAAGATAATAACAAAATACTATGAAGAATTGTACTTCAACAAATTGGAAAACCTAGAAGAAACAGACAATTTCTAGAAACACACTACCTGCCTAAACTAACATAGACATTAGAAAATTCTAAGAGAACTACAATAAAAGATGAAATTGAACAGATCATAAGAAATTCTCAACAAAAGTAATCCTGGCCCAGATGATTTTATTGGCAAATGCTACCAAATATTTAGGGAAGAGCTGACACCAATTCTGCTCAAAAGAATATAGAATATAGAAAAGGAAGAAATGCTGCCAAATTCATTCTATGAAATGAGCATAACCCTCATACTAAAGCCAGGCAAATAAACCACAAACAATGAAATTTATAGGCCAATATCCCTCATAAACACAGAAATAAAAATCCACAACTAAATCCTGGTTAACAAAATCCAGCGACATATCAAAATAATGATAATACTAATACATCATGAGTAAGTGGGATTTATACTAAGTATGTATGTTCCAGTGGCTGGAATAGGTAAGAAGGGTGAGGGAAAGCCCCTAGACTACAGGGAACAGTGGCAGACAGGGCCAACAGGAACAGCTAGGGGGAAGCCCAGTCAGGCAATGGAGCATTTGGAACAGCGAGGGGAGATGAACTTGGATATTGGTTTGTTGTACTGTGGTGGCTTGCATGTTGCTGTGAGGCTGGAGGCTGTGCCAGCAGGTATGCCCATGGTGGGCCAGTTTTGGTGGAGCTTTGAGACTGAGACAGACTCAGAAGAAAGAAGAGGCCATCAACTTCTCAAAGAATTGGCCAGTGAAAATCTTACGAATAGTAGTGAAACGCTGTCTTTTTTTTTTTTCTTTTTT
>NW_006921871.1:600077-603543 GCF_000298275.1 Orycteropus afer afer | reverse complement strand
TCTTTGATCCATCTGGAGTTTGTTTTTGTGTGTGGTGTGAGGTACATATCTTGGTGAAACGCTGTCTTATATATTACTGGAAAATTGTGTGAATAACCCTGAACTATTGTCCGATACAGTGCCAGAACATGAGCCCTCAGGTTGGAAGGCACTCAGAATATGACTTGGAAAAAGCTGTCTCATTAGAGCAGCATGTACCTTAATGATATGGATAAAATAGAGCTTTCGGTGCCTCCATTTGCTGAAGTGGCATGACTCAATAAGAGAAGAAACAGCTGAAAACACCCATTGATAATAGGAAAAGGGAATGTACAAAGTATGAAACTAGGAAAATTGGAAGTTGTCAAACATGAAATGGAACACATAAAGATTGATATCCTAGGCATTAGTGAGTTGAAATGTACTGGTTTGGGCCATTTTAAATCAGATAACCATATGATATACTATGCCAGAAATGACAAATTGAAGAGGAATGGCATGACAATCATCACCACAAAGAATGTTTTAAGATTTGTCCTGAAGTACAGTGCTGTCAGTGATAGAATAATATCCACATGCCCACAAGGAAAGCCAGTTAATGCTACTATTATTCAAATTTATGCACCAACTACCAAAGCCAAAGATGAAGAAATTGAAGATTTTACCAACTTCTGCTGTCTGAAATTGACCAAACATGCAATCAAGATGTGCTGATCATCACTGGTGACTGGAATGCAAAAGTTGGAACAAAAGAAGGATCACCGGTAGTTGGAAAATTTGGCCTTGGAAGTAGAAATAATGCTGGAGATGGATAGAATTTTGCAAGACCAATGAATTATTCACTGCAAATACCTTTTTTCAACAACACAAGTGGTAGCTATCCACATGGACTTCACCAGATGGAGTACACAGGAATTAGATTGACTACATCTGTGGCAAGAGACAATGGAGAAGCTCATTATCTTTGGCCAAAAAAGGCCAGGAGCTGATTGTAGAACAGACCACCAACTGCTTGTTTGCAAGTCAAAGTTGAAGTTGAAGACAATTAAAACAAGTCCACGAGAGCCAAAATATGACCTTGATAATATCCCTCCTGAATTTAGAGACCATCTAAAGAATAGATTTGATGACTGGAAACCAGAGGAATTGTGGGATGATATCAAGAACATCATCCATGGAGATTCAAAATGGAGTCTCGCCAGTGAGCAGCACGTTTATTTTTCCCTCTGGCATCTGTGGACTTTAAGAACTAGGTACAAGAGTTTGAATTGGGATCTTTGGTGCTCTGAACAGCTCACTAAATCAGTGTGCACCAAACAAAGAAGAGCAAAATTGGAGGAAAGGCACAAGGAGATTATTTAGGAAAATGCTACTGCCGGAAGACAGATGGGCACCCGAGAGAGACCATTGGAAACTTTTCTGGGGCAGTCACTGTCTGCCAGGTGGAGGCGGTCGCCTGAGATCCCCAAGCCAAGAACAAAGTCACTTACAGCAGCTTACCAGTGACCAATACAATATTCCAGGGGGCAGCAGCAGAGACCTGTCTCCAGCAGCTGATTTTGTCAGTAATTTGGGTGCTCTGAGTGAAGCTGGACATGAGCACCATTGCTGAGACTCAGGTGGAGATCTCACTGGCATGCCAGAAAGGCTAGTTCCCTCCCTCCCAGTGGATTACAGAGAGGGATTGGGTCAAAATGGGAGACACTGTGCTTTTCTTTGCCACAGTTATTGGGACCACTGGTCACTGGCAGGTACTCCCTCAACTCCACCACAGCTAAAATTGTGTGCATCTTTGGCACCGCAGGTGGGCGGTATTGCAGACAAACTCCAGAGCCGACCATTACCGGTCTGGCAGGATTGCATCACCACCACAGGCAGACGGGGAACAGAGAGCAAAAAACACTGTAGCTGAGCATGATCCCGTGAATTTTGCCCTGGAGCCATGCTTTGGTGCTGTGGGGTCTCAGAGGTGGGGGCTTTGAGTGCATGAAACTGGCAGAAATTTGTGACCCTCTGACAATAAGAATCTTTCCTGAGATTGAGCCACAGTCCTGCAAATAAATACATCATCAATGAGAGCCTGCTCAGGTACTCACCTGACTCCAACACACCTGGAATTGCGCACATTTTTGGCACTGCAGGCAGGCGGTATCACAGACAAACTCCAGAGCCAGCCATTGGCGATCTGGCTGGATTGTGTCAGCACCATGGGCAGATGGGACATGGAGAACAAAGAAACTGCAGCTGAGTCTGGTCCCACAAATTTTGACATGGAGCCATGCTTTGGCACTGTGGGATCATGGAGATGGGGTCTTTGAGTGTGCCTGCAATTGGCAGAAATTTGTGACCCTCTAACAAGAGAAATTTTTCCCGAGGTTGAGCCGTGGTCTTGCAAATAAATACATCATCAATAATACCCTGCTCAAAGCCCTAGAAACCAACCCTAGCAACACCAAGCTTTCCTTCTTCTGCTCCCATCTTCTCTGCAAATAACTTCACTCATTCAATAGAAGAAACCATATCCAGGCAATTACCATAAAGCCTCACGGTTCGAACTCTAAACTCTCTGTATGAAAAACAGAAACACCTATCCACTCTACACACAGTGATTTCACCATCACAAAGAAAACAGCAGAGCAACCCAATAAGATAAAACACACCAGCTTCACCTTTTCAAAATATTAAACCATAAAACCAAGACAAAACAAATCAACACGTAACCAGCAGCTAGAGACAACCTAAAAGACAATGTTCTACCAGATTCCAAGGGCTTAAGAAGAGGTTCTGCTTTCCAGTAACCCCAAGAACTTTCTGGACCAGCACTAAATGACTGAAAGGACTTAGTTTACACCTTTCTTTTTTTCTCTCCTTATTAACCCCGTTACTTGTTGGATTTTTCGTTTTGTTTTGCTTTTGCTTTTTTTTCCTCTTTCCTGTTTGTTAGTTTGTTTTCTTTCTTCATTATTCTCCTTCTCTACCTTTTTTTTCTTAGTGACTTATCCCCAGATATTGCATATTTACCTGTTCTCTTTTTCTTTTCTCCACTTTTTCTTATTTTGGGTTAATGTTCCTGTGTGATTTCAGGGTGTATTTTTTGCCCATGTGCTTTTAATTTTTTTGATAGTTATTCAATTGTGATTTTTTCCTAACTGAGTGGGAGACAACAACAGTCCCCATAAAATACAAGTACACCCACACCTCCTGCAACTTCACTTACTGAGCAAGAGCCAGCACCTCCTTCTCCACCAGCAGGCCAATGATAAAAAACCACCAAGAAGAGCCTGAATCACCCCTGGCTGCTCTTCACAAACAATTAACAGAGATCTTAATACAATACCACAATGCCTTGGAGACAACAGACAATCACAGTCCACACAATGAAGCAAGATAAAGTGGTAGAAATAAGGAAACAGGTTACAGACCCAGAACACATTCTTGTGGAATAAGCTGCATTGGAAATCTCTGATAAGGAATTCAAAAGAATTAT
>NW_006921871.1:598530-599452 GCF_000298275.1 Orycteropus afer afer | reverse complement strand
AGAAGACAATGTGATGGTATATATAAAACCCTGAAAGAGAAAAATTTTCAACCAATAATTATATACCTTGCAAAATTGTCACTCAAATATGATGGTGAAATTCTGAGATTTCCAGATAAGCAGAAAGTAAGGAAATTTGTTAAAACCAGACCAACCTTACAAGAGATGTTAAAAGGAGTACGTTGATCAGAAAACCAAAAATAACAAATATTGACAAACCATTAATACACAAGATGACATATCCCAGAAACCACAGCTATGGACATAGTCAAAATAAAATGAGATTTCAAGATTGTAAACCAGGAACCAGAGACATCAATTGGCAAGGGAGGACAAATACAAACAAAAAGAGGGCAAAGACTGTGCAGTTATAGAACTTCTAAATGGTGAGGAAGTTAAGAGAGCTGCAAGACAGAATAGAAGGTTCTAAAATCTGGGAGAAAAGTATAAATCATAGGGTAACCTCAAAGAAAAATGATAAACTTTCATATTACAATAAAATAGAGGACAAGCACAAAACCTAGCAAATACTAAAACAACAGCAACAAAGGAAATGATAACAGGATTCATAAACACAATGAGCTCAGCAAAGAAAATAATATGGAACAAAGAAACCAGGGACCAGGGACACCATGAAAAAACACATACCAAAATGACAACAACCAAATTATACTTGTCAATAATTACACTGAATGTTAATAGATTAAATGCACCACTCAAGAGATGAAGAGTTGTAGATTGGATAAGAAAACAAAAGCCATCAATATGCTGCCTACAAGAGACACACTTTAGAGATAAAGACGAAAATAGACTAAAAATCAAAGGTTGAAAAAAGATATATCAAGCGAATGGCAACTATAAGAGAGCAGGTGTAGCAATATTAATTTCTGATCAAATTGACTTTAAGACAAAAACCACCATA
>NW_006921871.1:594846-595400 GCF_000298275.1 Orycteropus afer afer | reverse complement strand
GAGGACATTATGCTGAGTGAAATAAGGCAATCACAAAAGGACAAATATTGTATTAGTCCGTTATTGTAAAAGTTAAGGAAAGGTTTATCTATAGAGGGAAATTTTCTTTGTTGGTTACCAGGGGTGGGAGGGGAGGAAAGAGAATGCTTTAGATTGATAGAGATAAGTATTGATTTGGGTGAAGAGAAGGGCAATGTATCAAATCTGTGGACCAATATGACAGCATTGAGGATGAGAAAGACATAGAGGTACATGGGAGGTACAGACAACAAATATGAACTCTTTTGCACATATAGTACTGCATTGTTAATGAAGGCAAACATGGGTATATTGGTGAATAGATGGGTGGATAGGGTATACGATTAGGTATGTCTACAAAATGGGGAGTGTATCCAAGAACATATATAAGGTTGGTAGACAAAGGTCCTATAAGTTTATGTGAATGATCAGAATTCCCAGGTGTATAGTAGAGCTGACAAGGGGCAGGGTTGTGGTCACTGCTTGGTCAAAGCCAGCTACCCAGAGAGACCAAGTAGTTGAACCTGCAGGCTTGG
>NW_006921871.1:554464-594016 GCF_000298275.1 Orycteropus afer afer | reverse complement strand
CGGAACATCATCCATGAAGAAAGCAAAAGGTCATTAAAAAGACAGGAAAAGAAGAGAAGACCAAAATGGATGTCAGAAGGGACTCTGAAACTTGCCCTTGAATGGAGAATGCTAAAGCAAATGAAAGAAATGACAAGATAAATGAGCTGAACAGAAGATTTCAAAGAGCAGCTCAAGAAGACAAAGTAAATTATTATATGGACATGTACAAAAAGATGGATTTGGAAAGCTGAAAGGGAAGAGCACCTTCGGCATTTCTCTAGCTGAAAGAACTGAAGAGGAAATTTAAGACTTGAGTTGCAATATTGAAAGATTCTATGGGTAACGTATTGAATGATGCAAGAAACATCAAAAGATGATGAAAGGAATACACAGAGTCACTGTACCAAAAAGAATTGGTTAATGTTCATCCATTTCAGGAGGTGGCAAATGATCAGGAAACAATGGTATTGAAGGAAGAAGTTGAAGCTGCACTGAGGGAAGTGGCGAAAAACAAGGCTCTAGGAATTGACAGAATACCCATTGAGATGTTTCAACAAATGAATGCCAACTAGAGGCACTCACTTCGTTATGCCAGAAGATTTGGAAGAAAACTACCTGGTCAACTGACTGGAAAAGATCTATAATATTTGTACCCATTCCAAAGGAAGGTGATCCCACAGAATGGAAATTATTGAACAATATCATTAATATTGCACACAAATAAAATCTTACTGAAGATAATTCCAAAATGGTTACATCAGGATATTGACAGAGATCTTCCAGAATTGCAAGCTGGATTCAGAAAAGGATGTGGAATGAGGGATATCATTGTTGATGTCAGATGGATCTTGGCTCAAAGAAGAAAATACCAGAAAGATGTTTACTTGTGTTTTATATACTATGTAAAAGCATTTGTTTGTGTGGATCATAACAAATTTTGGATTACATTGAGAAGAATGGGAATTCCAAAACACTTAGTCGTGCTCATGAGGAATTCATACATAGATCAGGAGACTGTTGTTTGAACAGCATAGTTTAAAATCAAGACGGAAGTGTGTCAGGGTTGTATCCTTTCACCATACTTATTCAATCTGCATGCTGAACATATAATCTGAGAAGCCAGATTATATAAAGAAGAATGTAGCATGAGGATTGAAGGAAGACTCATTAACAACCTACATTATTCAGATGACACAACTTTGCTCCCTGAAAATAAGGATGACTTGAAACACGTACTGATGAAGATTGAAGACTACTGTCTGCAGTATGGATTGCACCTCGATATAAAGAAAACAAAAATCCTTACAACATGACCAATAAGCAGCATCATAATAAATGCTCCTTGGAAGTGAGAATGGCCAAACTTCATCTCACCTACTTTGTGCATGTGGTAAGAAGAGATCATTCCCTGGAGAAGTATATCATGCTTTGCAAAGTGGAGGGACAATGAAAAAGGAAGGCCCTCAACAAGACGGATTAACACAGTGGCTGCAACGATGGGCTCAGTTATAGCAAAAAATAGTGTGGATGGCACAAGACCAGGCAGTGTTGTATTCTGCTGTACCTGAGGTCTCTATGAGTTGGAGATGACTCGACAGCACCTAACAACAACAGAAACAACAATGTAAGGATGGTTTGACATTAGAAAAACAATCAGGGTAGTCCACCACATAAGGAAAAGAAGCACATGATCATATAAAATTATACAGAAAAGACATTTGACAAAATCCAACACTCATTCTTGAAATAATGTTCAACAAAATAAGGATAGAAGAGAAATTTCTCTCCATAAATTAAGGGCATATACACACAATGAACAGCTAACATTAGTCTCAATTGAGAGAGAATGAAAGGATTCTCCTTGCAAATAGGAACTACGCAAAAATGCTTTTTATCACCACTCCTATTCAATATTGTGTTGGAATTCCTCACAAGAGCAATAATGCAAGAATAAGGGATCACGATTTGTAAAGAAAATGTAAAACTATCTCTGTTCGCAGATGATATGATCCTATACATAAAATATCTGAAAGTTCCAGTAAGAAAATTATAAAAACTAATTGAAAGTCTCAGTAAAGTGGCAATGTACAAAATCAACATACAAAAAGCTGTGAAATTCATTTACATTAATGAAGAGAATTCTGAAAAGGGAATCAGAAAAAAAAAATGTCATTTACAATAGCCATCTAAAAGATGAAATACTTGGTAATAAATCTAACCAGAGATACAGAAGACATATTATTAGAAAACTACAAAATACTACTACCAGTTCCAAAGAAGGAAGAATACACCATATTCACAGATAAGAAGACTTAACATTGTAAAAATGTCAGTACTACCCAACCAAATCTACAGAAATAATGCAGTATGGGGAGCTCTGGTAGTATCCTGCCTAAGGCACTTCCCTGCTAATCAGAAAGCTGGTGGTTCAAACACACCAGCCACTCCTCAGAAGGAAGTTTGGGTGATCTACTTCCATAGTGATACTGCCTTGGAAACTGAAGGTGGGGTCACTATAGCTTGGGTATGACTCTACGGCACATAACAACAACAATAATAACAATGCAGTCTGGATCCAGGCTCCATCGTCATCTTTTAAAACCAAAACCCCCTGTTATCAAATAGATTCCACCTCACAGTGACACTATAGGATGGAGTAGAACTGCCTGATAAGATTTGCAAGGCTGTAAACCTTTAAGGAAGTAGACTGCCTCATTTTTCTCCTGGGGGGGGGGTGATGGATTTGAACTGTCATTCTTTTGATTAGCAGCTGAATGCCTTAACCCCTATACCATCAGAACTCCTTTTGTAATTTATGGACATGGAAAATGAATCACTAACTTAATTTGGAAAGGAAAAAGACCCCAGATAAACAAAACACTAAAGAACAATGTAGGAGGTCTCACACTTGCCAATCAATCTTAAAACCTACTACGCAGCCATGTTAGCCAAAACAGCCTGGTACTGGTACAGAGACAGATACACAGACTAATAGAACAGAATTGAGGACTCGGGAGTAAATCCATCCACCTGTGGACAGGTGATCTTTCGCAAAGTGTCATAACCCATTAAATGAAGAAGAGACAATCTCTTTAACAAATGGTGCTGGCAAAACTGAATATCCATTTGCAGAAAAATGCAAGAGGATCCATATCTCGCACCATATACAAAAACTAACTCAAGATGGATCAAAGAGATAAATGTAAAACATAACTATAAACATTATCAAAGAAACAATAGGGAACTAATGTAGAGTCTTTAATACATGACATAGACACACTATCAAACATAACTTAAAATGCACACACATCAGAAGACAAACTAGGTTACTAGGATCTCCTAAAAATTAAACACTTATGTACATCTAAAAATTTTATCAAAAGAGTAACACACACATGGAATACTATGCAACATCAAAGAATAATGCAGAATTCACAAAACACTTCATAATGTGGATGAACTTGGATGACATTATGCTGAGTGAATAAGTCAATCACAGAAGGACAAATATTGTATTAGTCTACTATTGTAAAAAGTCAAGGATTATTTTATATGTGGAAGGAAATTTTTTTGCTGGTTACCAGGGATGGTAGGGAAGGGGAGAGAAAACAAGAGTGAAAAGAGAATCTACAGACTAGGAAAAAAATTGGGCAACAAAATGTCACTCAAGGGACTAATCTTTAAAATTTATAGGAAACTTCAACACCTCAACAACAAAAAGACAGGTAATCCAATTAAGAAATGGGAAGAGGACATGAACAAACACTTCAATAAATACATTGAAGCAGCCAACAAAGAAGGAAAGAAATGCTTACGATCATTAATTGTGAAAAGGGCATGGCTATGGCGTCTGACCTCTGACTTCACAAGCTGGGAGAAGGATCAGCAAAAGACTGAATTCTATGAGGGAGAGATCAGACATGCTGCTATCCTCCAAACTTTTTACAAAGTGTAACACCAGCTGTTCCTCCTATAGTACTCTACTTCTATGTTGGTTTCAATAATCCATTGCAATGGCCACACAGAACTCAGAGACAATACTCACTATTTTATGGGGCTCAATAGAGAAGTAACAGATAACAATTCAGGATCAGGAACATTCAGGATACAGTTCTTTGATCAGGACAGCCTCTCCTCTGCGTGAAGGCAGGTTTCTCTCAGGTCCTCTACTCTTCATCCTGGTCTCTGCTCTACTTAGGGAATTGTTTCAAAGCTCTTTATCTCTGTTGATAGGTGCCTAGACAGATACCTTACTCCTCCAGCAAACCTCCTGCCCAAAGATATTCAGCTTTCTCACTCCATGGGCTGGGAAGACCACTTTTCTATCTTGTGCCTGTCTCTTGGTTCTGCTCCTTCTGCTGCCATGTTTTCTTGGTCTCCATGTCTCACTGTCTCAGCAAAGTGTTACAATTATCTCTGTCTCCTGTGGGAGAGGTTCAGTTCAGGGAACTTGGTCCAAGGTTATACTCCATTCTTGTCTCTTCTTTCTTGGTGGTAGTGAGATACCCTTTCTGACTCTGGGATAGCTTATTGTAAGCCTAGCCAGATGGCAAAACTGACCAATCCCCTAGTTAGAGTTCCATACATCTTATTTGCAAGGTCTCAACCTCTCAACGGTGTCATGTACCTTATTAACATTACTAGGAAAGTCCCTGTGTTGTTGTTGTTGTTGTTTGCCATCCAGTTGGACCCAACTCATAGCGACCCCTCCTTGGGTTTCCGAGGCACTATCACTACAGAAGTAGATTGCCCAACTTTCCTTCCGAGAAGCGGCTGGTGGACCACAAATAATTCATATTTGAATAGTTTCATTCAGTCATTTGTTAGAAGTCACAAAGATCATGGCTAGAAAGGCCATACTAAGAAATTCACTGCACCATATTAGCCATTAGAGAGATGCATATCAAAATAACAATGAGATAACATCTTATTCCAGCATTAATACCAAAGTTAAAAAAAAAAAAAAAAGTGCTGATGAAGGTATAGAGACTTGAACACTCATACACTAGTGGTGGGAATGAAAAATAATACAATCACTGTTGAAAATGGTATGGTGTTTCCTAAAATGTTGGAAATAGAAATATAATATGATCTACTACTAGGTATATATCCTACAGAATTAAGACTCATCACACAGATAGATACATACACTATTCACAATAGCAAAAATATGAAAACAACATAAATCCTTGTCAATGGAGGAATGTATAAACAAACAATGGTAAATATACCCAATGGAATATTATGTAACTTTAAAGAATAACAATGAATCTCTGAAACACTGGTAATTACGGCTTTGGGTCAACTTGACTAGGCCTGGTTTTGAGTGGTTGTCCAGCTGGATATAGTTATTCCCCATAATGAGACTGGTAATCAACTCCATGGTGAATTCTACTATGAGCAGCTGAGTAGCTGCCTTAGGGATGTTGTCTGCTCTAACTGTATAAGGAGAAGCTTTAGGAATGGTACATAGCTTTTTGTCACACTTGAATTCTGCATGTAGCCAAGTTATTGTTCAGCAGCCTGCCATATTGTTTGCTGATCTTGGGACTGTTAATGGACTTGAATCAGTGGCCTCCCACTGGTTTGGAAATATTGGAACTGTGACTTTTTATTTGCCAACCTTGGATTTGTCAGCCTCAGCAGCCAAGAGCTTCCTGAGTGAAGAAAGTCTCCAGATTCAGTGAGCCAGGAGCAAGAAGCAGAGCTGAAGCTAAAGGCTGAGGGGCTTTCATCCAGCCCCTAGAGCCTAGCATTTTGAACTCAGACTTCCAGCCGCCTGAACTGTAAGAGAATAAACTTCTTTTTGTTCAACCTACCCATTTGTGGTGTTTTCTGTTAGAGCAGAACAAAGTGACCAAAGCAAAAACCTCATACCATGGATGTACCTGGAGGAAATTATGCTGGATGAAATTGTTGTTGTTTTTATTAGGTGCCATTGAGTTGTCTCCAACTCATAGCAACCCTATACACAGCAGAATGAAACACTGACCAGTCCTGAGCCAGCTCCATGATTCTTGCTACACTTGAGCCCATTGCTGCTGCCACCATGTCAATCTACCTCATTGAGGGCCTTCCCCTCTTTTGTCGACCCTCCACCTTACCAAGCATGACATCCTTTTCCAGGGAATGGTCCCTTCTGACAAAATGACCAAAGTATATGAGATGAAGTTCGGCCATTCATGCCTCCAAGGAGCATTTTGGCTGCACTTCCTCCAGGACAGACCTGTTAGTTTTCAGCAGTCCATGGTACTTTCAGCATTCTTCGCCAACACCACAGCTCAAAAGCACCAACTCTTCTTCTGTCTTCCTTATTCATAGGCCAGTTCTCACATGCAAATGAGGCTATTGAAAATACCATGGCTTGTTTCATGTGCACCTTAGTCCTCAAGGAGATATCTTTGCTCTTCAGCACTTGAAAGAGGTCCTTTGCAGCCAATTTTCCCAGTGCTGTATGTTGTCTGATGTCCTGACTTCTGTCTTCATTGGCATCAATTGTAGAATAAAGTAATGTGAAGTCTTTGACAATTTCACTCTTTTCTCTATTTATTGTGATGTTGCTTATAGGAGCAGTTGTGAGGATTTTTGTTTTCTTTATATTGAGATGTAATCCATATGGCAGACTGTATTCTTCAACCTTTATCAGTAAGTACTTCAAGTCATCCTCACTTTTAGCAAGCAAAGTTGTGTCGTCAATGTATCACAGGTTATTAATGAGTATTCCTTCAATCCTGATGCCACGTTCTTTTTCATATAGTCCAGCTTCTAGGATTATTTGCTCAGCATATGGATTGAAAAAGTATGGAGAAAGGATACAACACTGACACACTCCTTTCTTGATTTTAAACCATGTAGTGTTCTCTTTTTCTGTTTGAATGACAGCCTGCTGGTCTGTATACAGGTTCCACATGAGTACAATTAAGTGTTCTGAAATTCTCATTCTTCTCAATGTTATCCACAATTTGTTATTATCCACATAACCAAATGCTTTTGCCTAGTCAATAAAACATAAGTAAACATTTTCTGATATTCTTTGCTTTCAGCCAAGATTCATCTGACATTAGCAATGATATCCCTTGTTCCACATTCCCTTCTGCATCCAGTTTGTACCTCTGGAAGTTCTCTGTCAATATACTGCTGCAATCGTCTTTGAATTATCTTCAATAAGATTTTACTTGCATGCAATATTAATGATATTGTTTGATAATCTCCACATTCTGTAGCATCACCTTTTTTGGGAATGGGTACAAATATGGATCTCTTCCAGTATGGATCTCTTCCAGTCAGTTGGTCAAATAGCTGTCTTCCAAATCTCTTGGCATAACAGAGTGAGTGCCTCCAGTGGGGCATCCCTTTGTTGAAACATCTCAGTGAGTATTCCACCAATTCCTGGAGCCTTGTTCCTTGCCAGTTCCCTCATTGCAGCTTCCTAAGTGAATGAAATTAGTCACTCATATAAGGAAATTTGTCACTCACAAAAGGAAAAATATTTTATGAGACCACTATTATGAAAACTAAAGAAAAGGTTTTCACACAGAAAGAAATACTCTTTGATGGTTACCAGGAGTGGTAGGGAAAAGCAGCATAATTCATTAAGTAGAAGGTAGACAGATGTTAACTAGGCTGAAGGAGAAGGCAATAATCAGTAAGCGGAGGTCAGCTCAAAATGATCAAGGTAAAGGAAGACATTGGGAGGAGCACAGGAGTTAAAGGCAATGGAGATAAACACTATTACACATACAATCCAACAATATCAGTAATAACAATAATCTATGAATGAATAGATACATAAGTAGATACACAAGCTAAACAGGTGTGGGAAGGTGAATAGTACAACACTCATGAATATACATAGGTCTAACATGATTTCTGCTGCAAATATGTCCATGAATGTAGTAGATGAATGTAGTAGTGCATACAGGGGGCAAAAAATATGAAAACTTCTTGTTGTTAGATAATGTCAAGCTGTCTCTGACTCATAGTAACCCTATGCACAACAGAATGAAACACTGTCCAGTACTGTGCCAGCCTCATGATCCTTGCTATACCTGAGCCCACTGTTGCAGCCACTGTGTCAATCCATCTCATCGAGGGCCTTCCCCTTCTTCATTGACCCTCCCCTTTACCAAATGTGATATCCTTCTCTAGGGAACATGATCAAAGTAGGTGAGACCATTCTTGCTTCCAAGGAACATTCCAGCTGCACTTTTTCCAGGGTAGATTTATTAGTTCTTTTAGCAGTCCATGGTACTTTCAGTATTCTTCACAAAGACCACACTCAAAAGCATCAATTCTTCTTCAGTCTTCCTTATCCATTGTCCAGCTCTTACATGCATGGGAGGTGATTGAAAATACCATGGTTTGGGTTAGGCACACCTTACTCTTCAAGGAGACATCTTTGCTTTTCAATAATTGAAAGAGATCTTTTGGAGCAAATTTTCCCAATGCAATACATCGTCTGATGTCTTAACTGCTGCTTCCATTGGCGTTGATTGTAGAACCAAGTGATATGAAGTCCTTGACAACTTCAATCTTTTCTCCACTTATTGTGAAGCTGTTTATTGGACCACTTGTGAGTATTTTTGTTTTCTTTATACTGAGATGTAATCCATACTGCAGACTGTAATCTTTAATCTTCATCAGTAAGTACCTTAACTCATCCCCACTTTCAGCAAACAAAGTTGTGTCATCTGCATATTGCAGGTTGCTGATGAGTCTTCCTCCAATTCTGATTCCACATTCTTCTTCATATAGTCCTGCTTCAAGGATTATTTGTTCAGCATTTGTTGTTGTTGTTGTTGTTGTTATTTGCCGTCGAGTCGGCCCCGACTCACAGCGACCCCTCCTTGGGTTTCCGAGGCAGTATCACTACGGAAGTAGGATTGCCCAACCTTCCTTCTGAGGAGTGGCTGGTGGGTTTGAACTGCCAACCTTCTGGTTAGCAGTCAAGTGCCTTAGGCACTATGCTACCAGACAAGTTGAATATGTATGTTGAAAGAATACAACCTTGATGCACTACCTTCTTGATTTTGAACCCTGCAGTATCCACTTGTTCTGTTCAAATGGCACCCTCCTGGTCTATGTGCAGGTTCCTCATGAGTACAATCAAGTGTTCTGGAATTCCCAATCTTCTCACTGTTATTCATAATTTGTTATGATCCACACGATTGAATGTGTTTACATAGTCAGTAAATATAAGTGAACATTATTCTGGTATTCTTTGCTATGAGCCAAGATCCATCTGACATTAGCTATTATATCCTTCACTCCACATCCCCTTCTGATTCCAGCTTGCATTTCAGAAAGTTCTCTGTCAATACACTGCTACCAGTGTTTTTGAATTATCTTCAGTAAGCTTTTACTTGCATGCAATATTAATGATATTATTTGATAATTTTCACATTTTGTGGGATCACCTTCCTTTGGAATGGGTACAAATATGGATTTCTTCCAGTAAGTTGTCCAGGTAGTTGTCTTCCAAATCTCTTGGCATAGCCGAGTGAGTGCCTCCAGCACAGTATCCATTTGTCGAAACATCTCAATGGACATTCCATCAATTCCTGCAGCCTTGTTCTTCATCAGTTCCTTCAGTGCAGCTTCTACTTCATCCTGCAATATAATTGGTTCTTGATTATATGCCACCTCCTGGAATGGAAGAGCATAGACTAATTATTTTTGGTGCTGTGATTGTGTATTCCTTCCATCTTCTTTCCATGTTTCTTTGTCACTCAATATTTTGCCCATAGAATCTTTCAGTCTTGCAACTTGAGGCTTAAATTTTTCCTTAGTTATTTCAGCTTGAGAAATGCCAAGCATGTTCTTCCCTTCTGGTTTTCTAACTCCAGGTCTTTGCACATTTCATTATAGTAATTGGCTTTGTCTTCTGGAAATGATCTTTGAAATCTTGTGTTCAGCTTTTTTATCTTGTCATTCTTCCATTTGCTTTAGCTACTCTCCACTCAACGGCAATTTTCAGAGTCTCTTCTGACATCCATTTTGATCTTTTCTTCCTTTCCTGTCTTTGTAATAACCTCTTGTTTTCTTCATGGATGATGTTCTTGGTGTCATTACACAATTCCTCTGGTTTTCATTCATTGGTATTCAATTCATCACATTTATTTTTTAAATGGTCTCTAAATTCAGAAGGGATATCATCAAGGTCATATTTTGGCTCTCATAGACTTGTTTTAATTGTCTTCAACTTCAACTTGAATATGCATATGTATAGTTGAAGGTCTGTTCCACAGTCAAATCCTGGCCTTGTTTTGGCCTAAGATATTGAACTTCTCCATAGCCTCTTGCCACAGATGAAAACTTCTTAGCTATAGCCAAACACATTGAAGAATGAGTCACTGGGCATGGGAGCTTAGGATCATATTCTTTGGTAATATCAAAGGGAATTGGCATAATATAATTTCTAAAAAAAAAAATCTAAATCCTACTTTGGTGAGTAGCAACTGGGATCTTAAAAGCTTATGAGCAGGTATTTAAGGTGCATCTATTTTTTTTTTTTTTTTTTCCCCATGTCCGGAGAAAAAACTCAGGTAAACCATTAGGACTATGGATCAAACAAATTTCCACCTTCTTTACTCTGAGACCAGAAGAACTCGATGGTGCCCAGCTACCACTACTGACCTCTCTGAAAGGCACTACACTAAAAAGTCTTGCCTAACATGGGAGAAAAATGTAGAACTCAAAATCATAAAAATAATCAGCTTCACTAGTATGAGTCAGGGCTGACTCAACGGCACATAACAACAACAACAACAACAAGTTGGATAGATACGTTCTCAGGAACCCCTGAGACAATAGCCCATAACCTCCCTTGAAGCCTGGAACTGCATTTATCTCTTGTGGCTTAACTTTCAGCCAAAGAGTAGACAGGTCTATAAAGTGAACAAAGGAGCTCTGGTGGTGTAGTGTCTAAGGCATTTGACTGCTAACCGAAAGATTGGTGGCTCAAACCCACCAGCCACTCTGCAGAAGGAAGATTAGGCAATCTATTTCCCTAATGATTTAATGCCTCAGAAACCAAAGGGAGTCACTATGAGTAGGAATTGACTCAATGGCAATGAGTTTGTTTGTTTGTTTTTATTAGGTGAACAATAACTCCAGAGAGGTGCAAACTCTAGAAAAATCAAACTTTCAATCTCAAAAGGGTAACATTTGCTCAAGAAAAAAGTTCAGAAGGCAAAAAGGGATAGGAAAGGAATAGGAATGGAAATGGGAACACGGGGGGAAGTGGGATGAGTGATGTCACATAGTGGGGACTGTAGTCAAGGGCATGAAACAAAATGTGTATGAACCATTGAGTTGAAAACTAACTTGTTCTGTAAATGTTCACCCAAATCACAATAAAAAGTAAAATTTTAAAAATATACTAAAAAACAAGTAAGAATCCCATGAAATACATGACCTTAAAAAACAAAATATTAGAACAAAGTACTTATCAGAATATATGTGATATAAGTAATTTTTGTGATAGTAAAACACTATTGAAACTCAAAAGGAAAATAAGGGTTCATTTCCACAGTCAGTGTTGGAATTAAGAAAATTCAGTTTTTGGGAACATTAAAAAAAACTGTAAAATGAAAAAAATACATTTTTTTTTTTTTTCCTTCAAAGCAAACTCTAGGGTAGCAAATTTTTAAAATCTAGTAGTAGAACAAAGTGATAGTTTCAAGAGTGAGATCTGGCACAGGCTGTCCAGATAGACTCTAGAATCAGATCAGATGCCTTACCTCCTAAATCCAGTTCTGCATATATGCATTTTTTCCATTTACATAACAGAAGTGCACCTCAGTGTCTTTGTCTCTGCAGTAGAAAATATTTAAATAATATCTCACAGTATTATTGTTAAGATTAAATAAAATCTAGGGGAAACTCATCAAAGTGCCTGGCAAGCAATATATTCTCAATAAATGATTTTGTGTCTCCTCAGAGCAGTGGAAGTTCTCTGATGAAAAATGATGTAAGGAATATTTGCATTTGCACAAAATTCCCCTGGAGTTTTTTCATTTGTTTGTTTATTTTCTATTTTTCTAGAAACACAAAGCTCTGTGAAGAGTTAATGGCATGTTTTCTGTATTTAAATTAAAGCACTGTCATAAAATTGTCCAGTATCTCTAATTGCATTTTTTAATTTCATTGTTTGGATTTTTCATTTACCTTTTCTAATTCATTATACAGTACTTTCTACATTTTTCATTTCAGCTATTTTCTTATCCCCACCTTTGAACAACTCCTAAATATACATAATTTTTGATAACTTTGTACTTCCGGAACATTAGACCTACTCTGCTTATTCTTGTTTTTAGTTGCTGCCAAGTCAGCCTTAACAAATGGAAACCCAGTATTGCACCATCTTCATGTCCATTTGTATGCCTGAGTTCATTGTTGTAGTCACTGTGTGTTTTGAGTGACTTCCAATCTAAGGGACTCATCTTCCAGCATTATGTTGGAAAATACTATGTTGTGATCCATAGGGCTTTCATTAACCAGTTTTCAAAAGTGTATTACTACTTTATCAAATTGACAAATTCATACTGCATGCCATGAGGTTTTAAGAAGCTGTGATACAGAAAGACTGATTAATCCCTTTTAAAACAAATAGGCTTTGGAACATTCAAGTCAGCTTCTTACCATTAAGCTCACATTATTTAAAAAAAATGATTTGGGTCATTTTTAATTAATGGCATTTATCAGTCTATGTAATGATAATTAGTCAAGACATTACTGAGGTAAGTTACCCTAGCAATTGCAAAAAAAGTTTCAACATTTAAAGAGGAAATTTAGCAATGATCTACACTGAAAATGAAACATAAATTATAGTTCAATATCCACTGCACATACATTTACAGAATGGGCATATTAAAAGTATATATTAAAATGAAAAATCTGAATATTTTATGTATTATTTAAGGAAGTTTTTAATTATACTTCAATAGATTCTGACATGCAAAGACTCATATTCTTATAAAGAATAGCAAAGGGTAATATGTGTAATTCATACAATGTAAAATATACACATGAAAATTGAATCATTGAAAAGATGAAATTTTTACTCACTAAATATTTTGAAAGAGCTCTGGTGGCACAGTGGTTAAAGCATTTGGCTTTTAACCAAAAGGTCTGTGATTTGAACCATCAGGCACTCCGCCACTCCACAGGAAGAAGAGGCAGTTTGCTTCTGCAAAGATTTGCAGCCTTGATAATCCTATGGGGGTAGTCTTTTGTTGTTGTTGTTTGCCATCAAGTCAGACCCAACTCATAGTGACCTCTCCTTGGGCCTCCAAGACACTATCACTATGGAAGTAGATTGCCCAACCTTCCTTCTGAGGAGTGGCTGGTGGGTTTGAGCAACCAACCTTCTGGTGAGCAGTCAAGTGCCTGAGGCACTATGGTTATTATGAGTTATATTCAACTTGATGGCTTTTTTTTTTTTAATATTCTAAAATGTAAAAAACAAATGAAAAATTAACATGATAAATCCCAAATAACTAATACTTTGGTAGTTTGGTGATATGTTTACACATTTTATGGCTAGGTTACATCTAAATGCATAAATATTTATTGTGTCTGATATCTAAAAATCAAAGTCACTGCCATTGATTTGAATGAGACTCATAGCAACCCCTCCCCAGGTTTTTGAGGCAGCATCTCTATGGAAGTAGATTGCCCAACCTTTCTTCCAAGGAGTGGCTAGTGGGTTTGAACTGCTTGAACTGTTTTCCAAAGCAAGTGACATAATATCAGTTTCATGTGCCCTCCTAGGCATTCCTTGAGTTTGTTACCATTATGCATTAGTAATTGAAAAGGAAGTCACACACACACTCACACACACACACTCACACCACACACACATACATCAAAGGCTTTGGAGGAAATGGCCATATTGGTAACGCTTACACTAGACAGCCACACAATTTCTAAGATTAATTCTTACACTTAGAAAATTCTAGAAATGCCAATCAAATATGGCATAACTTTATATAGTTTTACCTCAAAAATCCCTTTGACGTTTACTTTAGTGGATCAATGAATTTAAAAATGTGGTCCTGCATCCACATTTGTTTTGAAAATTTATTTTATGGAAATCGATTTACAATAAAAAAAAATTCTCAAGTAGTGAGGTATGCATGGTACTATACAACACCAATAATTTATAAGAAGGAAGATAACTTCAACAGCTATTAAGACAAGCAAGTCAGGCTAATTGCCATAAAAATGTCACCGTTATTATTATCAATTGTTTACATCCACTGAAAAAATCACTTGATTCTTGCCTGTGAATATGAAAGAAATATGCAATCTTCCTTGGAATGGTAAACACTTCAATGTAAAATTAAAATATTTTACTAATAAATATAAACATGTTCATACAAAATAAATAAAATGAAGGAGGGAATAGAAATAAGGAAGTATGTAAATATGTGACTGTAGTGCCTAAGGCATTTGACTGCTAATCAGAAGCTTGGCAGCTCAAACCCACCAGCTGCTCTGCTGAATGAAGATGGAGCAATCTGCTTCCATAAAGATTTAGTGCTTTGGAAACCCAATAGGGGTCACTATGAGTCATAATCAACTGGATGGCAGTGAGTTTGTGAGTTTTGCTTTGCTTTTTACACTATATATTTATAATTTATCCTCAAGTCATTAGGAGGCCCCAGTACCATGCATTATTTAAAGTGGAGGTCAGCATTGATTTCCAAACCTGTCCAGCTCTAAGGTCTACTGCAATTCTGAGTTAAGATAGATGGAAGAAGAAAAAGAAATAAGAGAACAAAATAAAAGGAATATGAATAGGACAAGAAAAAATCATAACGTTTTTAAATTTTCAAGGAAGAATTTAAATAAAAAAATAAATCACAATGGAATTCTAAGTCCAATTTTCTCTTGAAGGAGCTCTAGTGGTGCTGTGGTTAAAGCATAGGGTTGCTAACCCAAAAGATCAGCAATTTGAACCCACCAGCTACATTGTGGTAGAAAGAGGAGACAGTCTGCTTCCATGAAGATTCACAACTTTGGAAACACTGTACGGCACTTCTACTCTATCCTATAGGGTCACTATGAGTTGGAAACGACTTGATGACGGTGGATTTGGGGCTTATTTTTCTATTACACTTTCCTCTCATTCAGAGTGAAATAATAGCATCTTCAAATAAAAGCAAATGCTTCACTTGGCTCTGTCCCAAAATTAAGCATTATGTGAACAAAAATGCTCTAAAAGTGTATTTTCTAGCATTTGGGATGTGGAAGTGGAATTCTACAACATTGCGTTTTTCACATCTGATAGTGAACTTTGGTGTGACTCAAAATGTTTCAGAAGCTCTAAGGAGTTAATAAAGTGAACGTAAGCAGGCAGGCTTTCATCATTTGCCCAAGACTTGATAACTGGCAATAGTCAGAAGAGTGGCTGATATCCATCCTTAATCTTTCTCTGTTCCTCTTTTGCCTACCCCTCTCATGTAAGCAATTCTTTTTCCCCAACTACAAAGTGCACAGGATAATTGCAGGAAATTATTGGTTTCTCACAGTGAATTATCCTCTCTAATAATCTTACTACTGCCTAAGGAAGAGTGACTTCAAGTGAAAACATACAAAGGTCAAACACAGCATTATTTTCTAGCCCAAGGGGGAAAGATATTTTTGTATTTTCATAGAGATCTATTTGAAAGAAACTTCATGGTGTTGTTGTTAAACAGCGATATAAAATGATACTGGAACACTAACATCTCTCTATGAAGGTCACCTGCTGTTTTGACCTATTAAAATATCCCCTTGGAAAGACTGTGTTCAACCTATTAACCTGTCATTTGCCATAATCCCCCTTTCCATACTTTTAAGAGAGTTTGTCAAATAAATGCAGAGAATAAATCAACTCATATGAATTTTATTTTTATTTTGTTATTATGCTACCCTTTCCAAGAAATTCAAGAAGTGAAATAGAATCTGAAATACTTAATAGGGAAGGCAGAACTGAGATATAACCCTCAGGTGAGTTATCCATGCCTGATAAGAACAATTTTACATTATTTTTATGGGAAAGTTTTATACCACACTTGTCTTTATTGTTATCCAATCAGAAATTGCAGAAATCATTACAGAAAAGTGATTCTTACTAAAAGCTTAGCACTTCCTCTTTTGAAGAAGTTATTTTATTTATTTGAATTAATGTGTTAGCATTTTTCATGAATTCAAAAACAAAAACAACTTAATGTTTCTTCCATCTTCTCATTATAAAACAAAATAAGAGACTGCAATTTATTAGTAACCATTGGCATATTTCAAGTAATATCTCTCCATGGAAAGTTACATGTTGATTCATGAGCATATACTGAATAACATTATGCCACCAGAGCTCCTGAGAAATAGACTGAAAGTTAGGCAATCGGCATAATCATATTTCAGTAATTTGGCTAAGTGTTTCTTGCTTTATTGTATTACAAGGAGGAAACTTTTATTTCACGGTTCCTGGGCATAACTGGGTTTTTGAGATTCTTATGTGTATTTAGAAATATAAATGAAAATTTAGAATTACCTCTAGAAAGCAATAGCAATTGAATTAATGTTTTAAAAATACAATGATGGATGCAGCAGAAACCGGGCATTGTAGGAGCAATCAACCTAAGGCTGGAGATTCCTGTGTGAAAATAAAAATTGCTAAGAAATATTTAAGGGCACAAAAACAAATAATTAATTCTGACTGGCAGAAACTTATAAACTCATTTACTACCTTGCAGAAAATGAGTTACCTTTCATGAAAATAATATTTCTTGATTCCTGTGTGCACAACAGGGGAAATAAAAAATTCCATTTCTCATGGAATATTTCCTCAGATTTGCAATAAAGAGATTGCCATGTAGAGATAAATAACTAAATATGATGATGGTGGTGGTGGTGATGATGATGATGATGATGATGATGATGATAATGTGAAAAAGGAAAATCAAACGTGCTCCATCCAGTCAATTTCAAAGTCATGGCAACTCCATGTATGCAGAATAGGACTGCATTCCACAGGGTTTTAGAAGCAGATCACCAGGACTGTCTTCTGAAGAGTGTCTGGATGATGATGATGATGATGATGATGATGATGATGATAACGTGAAAAAGGAAAATCAAACGTGCTCCATCCAGTCAATTTCAAAGTCATGGCAACTCCATGTATGCAGAATAGGACTGCATTCCACAGGGTTTTAGAAGCAGATCACCAGGACTGTCTTCTGAAGAGTGTCTGGGTAGATTAGAACTGCCAAAGTTTTGGTTAGTAGTCAAACATTTAACTGACTGTGCCACCCAGGGACATACCAACACATGCCATGCCTGTTCTAAGTAGAGAACAGAGAGTCATTCACCTTCTTTTCTCCATTTATCATGATGCTTCTTATTTGTCCATTTGTAAGGATTTTAATTTTCTTTATGTTGAGGCGTAATCCATACTGAAGACTGTCATCTTTGATCTTCATCAGTCAGTGTTTCAAGTCATCTTCACTTTCAGCAAACAAGGTTGTGTCATCTGCATATCACAGGTTGTTAATGAAACTTCCTCCAATCTTGATACCACATTCTTCTTCATATAGACCAGATTCTCAGATTATTTTCTCAGCAAACAGATTGAATAAGTGTAGTGAAAGGATACAGCCTTGATGCACACCCTTCCTGATTTTAAACTATGTAGTATACCCTTGTTCTTTTTGAAGGACAGCCTCCTGGCTTATGTACAGGTTCTTAATGAGCACAACTAAGTGTTCCAGAATTCCCATTCTTCTCAACATTATGAATGATTTGTTATGATCTACAAAGCCAAATATTTTTGAATAGTCAATAAAACACAAGTAAACTTTTTTTTTTTTTTTTTATTCTAGGGAGGTAATAACTTCTTGCTCTGTTCAAACGACAGCCTTTTGGTCTGTGTGTAGGCTCCTCAAAATCACAATTAAGTATTCTTGAGTTCCCCTTCTTCACAATGTGATCTATATTTTATTATGATCCACAGAGTAAAATGTCTTTGCATAGTCAATAACACACAGGTAAACATCTTCTGGTATTCTAGACTTTCAACCAGATCCATCTAACATCAGCAATGATATCCCTCGTTCCATGTCATCTTCTGAATCCACCTTGAATTTCTGTCGGTTCCCTGTCAATATACTACTACAACCATTTTTGAATTATCAAATATCTGTTACCTAAACAAAGGTTGAATGTTAACAAGTGATGTAACAAGTTGGAGAGCACTGGTGATTTTAATGAGTTGTTCCCTTGGCACGGTGGGGCTCAAGATTCTGTCAGGAATGGAGTCAAAACAGATTATCAGATATCATTTGACAGAACTCAAAGACAACTCAGTAGTTTTTCATGAAAAATGAAGAAATAGTTTGGAAATGTATGCATTTATGTGATAAGGCAAGAGGTGTGTTGTTACTGTTATTTGTTTCTCTGTATTTGTATGAAGGGCATTGAATACATTTTTAAATACCAGCAAAAAATAAATGTGGAAAATGTATATGAGCTGTTGAAGGGAAAGTAAATCTGCTTTGTGGAATTGTTTCCAAATCATATGGAAAACTTGTTTTGTTTTGTTTAAAAAGATGTTGAAGGAGAGAAAAAAAATATTCTTTAATAGGCATGAGTGGTTGTAATATAGTGCTTCAGAGAAGAATTGGCTTTAGATAAGCACTCAGAATACACTATAATTCATTATAGTATGAAGAAAAGCAGAGTCTATGGGTATAGAGGAAAATAAGCTAGTAAATGGTAGTATGTGCAAATGTTATTCTGTTGTTGTTGTTGTTGTTAGGTGCTGTCGAGTCATTTCCAACTCATAGTGACCCTATGCACAGAAGAATGAAACACTGCCCAATGCCATGCCAGCTCCATGATCCTTGCTATACTTGAGACCATCATCACGGCCACCATGTCAATCCATCTCGCTGAAGACCTTCCCCTCTTTTGTCTACCTTCCAAGCATGACATTCCACCTGACCAAGCATGACATTCTTCTCCAGGGAATGGTCCCTTCTGACAAAACGACCAAAGTAGGTGTGATGAAGTCTGGCCATTCTTGCTTCCAAGGAGCATTTTGGCTGCACTTCCTCCAGAACAGATCTGTTAGTTCTTTTAGCAGTCCATGGTACTTTCAGCCTTCTTCACCAGCACCACAACTCAAAAGCATGAATTCTTCGGTCTTCCATATTCACTGTCCAGCTCTCACATACATATGAGATGATTGAAAATATCATGGCTTGTGTCATGTGCACCTTAGTCCTCAAGGAGACCTCCTTGCTCCTCAGCACTTGAAAGAGTTGCAGTTGACTTGCCCAGTGCTATATGTCATCTAAAGTCCTGACTGCTGCTTCCATTGGTGTCGATTGTAGAAACAAGCAATGTGAATTCTTTGACAACCTCAATCTTTTCTCCATTTATCGAGATGCTGCTTATTGGTCCAGTTGTGAGGATTTTTATTTTCTTTATATTGAAATGTAATCCATACTGCAGACTGTATTCTTCAGTCTTCATCGGTAAGTGCCTCAAATCATCCTCACTGTCAGCAAGCAAAGTTTTGTCATCAGCGTATTACAGGTTGGTAATGATTCTTCCTCCAATCCCAATGCCACATTTTTCTTCATATAGTCCAGCTTCTTGGATTTTTTGTTCAGTATATAGATTGAATAAGTATGGGGAAAGGATACAACCCTGACACACTTCCTTCTTGATTTTAGTTCATGCAGTGTCCCCTTGTTCTGTTCGAACGACAGCCTCCTGGTCAACGTACCAGTTCCTCATGAGTGCAATCAAGTGTTCTGGAATTCCCATTCTTCTCAATGTTATCCACAATTTTTCATGATCCACACAATCAAATGTCTTGGCATAGTCAATAAAACACAAGTAAACATCTTTCTGGTATTCTTTACATTGAGCAAAAATCCATCTGACGAGCAGCTATGATATACCTTGTTCAACGTCCTTTTCTGAATCCAGCTTGCACCTCTGGAAGTTCTCTGTCAATATACTGCTGCAACCACTTTCAAATTATCTTCAGTAAGATTTTACTTGCATGCAATATTGTTCTGGTTTCCTAGTGCCACTCTGACTGGAATACACCACAAATTGGATGGCCTTAACAACAGGAGTTTATTCTCTTACAGTTTGGAGGCTTTAAGTCCAAGTTCAAAGTGCCAGGCTCTAGGGGCTGGGTGAAAGCCCCTCAACTTTGGGATCCAACTCTGCCTCCTGCTCTCAGCCCACTGGATCTAGAGGTATTTCTTCACTCAGACAGCTACTGGCTGCTGAGGCTGACAAACCCAAGGTTGACAAGTAATAAGGCAGAGTTTCGATGTTAGCAAACCACATGGCAGACCATTAATTTAAGTCCATTGTAAGTCCCAACGTTGGTAGACCATGACAGGCTGCTGAACAATGACATGGCTACATGCAGGGTCCAATTACGCCATAAGCTAAAGGCTATTCTCCAAGACTTCTCCTTATATATAGGGAACAGATCACATTCCCTAAGGCAGCTGCTCGGCTGCTTGTGGTAGATTCCACCAAGGAGTTGATTACCAGTCTCATCATGGGGAATACTACACCCAGCTTCCCAGCCATTCAACAAGGCCCAACCAAGTTGACACATAAACTGAACTACCACAGATATTAATTATATTGTTTGATAATTTCCACATTCTGTGGAATTATCTTTCTTTGGAATTGGCACTCTTCCAGTCAGTTGGCCACATAGCTGTCTTCCAAATCTCTTGGCATAACTGAGTGAGTGCCTCCAGTGTGGCATCTGCTTGTTGAAACATTGCAATGGGTATTCCTTCAATTCATGGAGCCTTGTTCTTCGCCAAGAAGCATTATTTCTGTCACCAATGCCAAATTTTCCAACTACCAGTAATTCTTCTTTGTTTCTAACTTTTGCATTACAGTAACCAGTGATAATTAACACATCCTGATTACATGATTGGTCAATTTCAGATTGCAGAAGTTGATAAAAATCTTCAATTTCCTCATCTTTGGCTTTGGTGGTTGGTGCATAAATTTGAATAATAGTTGTATTAACTGGTCTTCCTTGTAGGGATATGGATATTACCTTATCACTGACAGCACTGTACTTCAGGACAGATCTTGAAACATACTTTTGGTGATGAATACCAAGCCATTCCTCTTCAAACTGTCATTCCTGGCATAGTAGATCATATGGTTGTCTGATTCAAAATGGCCTAAAACAGTCTATTTCAGCTCACTAATGCCGAGGATATCAATCTTTATGTGTTCCATTTCATTTTTGACAACTTCCAATTTTCCTAGATTCATACTTAGCACATTCCAGTTTCTGATTATTAATGAATGTTTACAGCTGTTTCTCTTCAATTTGAGTGATGCCACATCAGCAAATGGAAGTCTTGAAAGCTTTACTTTATCCATATGAATAATGCTAGTTTTACTCTGATGATGCAGCTCTTTCTCAGCCCTATTTTGAGAGTCTTCTAACCTAAGTAACTCATCTTCCTCCTCTGCATGGGACAATGTTTCTGGACTATTCATAAAGTTGCACAGTAATGTTTCAGTGTTTCTCTACTATTCATAAGGTTTTCCCTGGCCAATTCTTTGAGAAGTGGATGGCCTCTTCCTTCTTCCTAGTCTATCTTAGTCTGCAAGCCGTGCTGAAACCTGTGGACCATGTGCATCCCTATGGGTTTGAAACATCAGTGGCACAGCCTCAAGACTCACAGCAACACATCACCACAGTAGGACAAACTGACAGACAAGCTTGTCTCCCTTAGCTCTTTGAAACCTCCCCAATCTCCCTACTGTTGCCTCCTTGCTCTGTCCTGGTCCTCCTGCCCTTTTTCCTCTCCTTTCTCCCACTTTCCTGCCTTGCCGCTTGTGGGGCGTGGCCTGGGTTCCCTCCCTTCATCTGGATCCCTGCGGCTAACTCCTATTCTGATAGTCTTCTCTTTTATCATCAAAATAGAAAAAAAAAAGTCATTAGCCAAAATATGTGTATGAAGGAGAGTATACAAAGTTTTGAGGTTAGAGAAACAACCACTATGCAAAAAGGAGAAAAAGGAAATAGACTAGGTGAATGCCCATTGTTCTTTAGCCATATTCAGCCACATAAGTTCAGGTACAGAGTAGGTAGAATGCTATATTATATAAGGTGGATTTTTTTTTTTTAACCTGTCTTATATTATGAATGAATAGTGTGGCGAGGAATTTAATTGTGTGTGCAAGGAAAAATTATTATAATGTACTGTTTAAATTGGACAAGGAAGAAATTAAGTCATGAAATAGGCAAGCGTAGTGCATACTTCATATAGTCAATAGATTATAATTCTTGATATAAGCAAAATACCGCTCAAAATAAAGTACAAGAGAGAGTAACACAAAAGATAGACTGTAGTTGCCATTTACCAACAAAAGATGAATTCTGATATTTGACATTGGGAATTCCATTAGAAAATTCAGACATTTATCCATGAAGTATCAGATTATTCACTTTTGTGTGCTTTAATAGGTTTTTCTGACAGGTCTCCTTTCTACCACTGCTTCATTTTGAGCTTACCTTTTCTGAAATGTGATTAAACTATTTTTGCAAGTTCAATGCAAAATGATTCACAAATTGGTCATAAGGCAGAACAAATTATGTTAAAGCATATGATTCAATATTTCTTTATAATAGGTGCCATGATATGGACCAAATGTGAATTAATATTCCAGAGCCCATTCACAAAAAACTTCATAGTCAAAAAGTAAAACACACCGTCACTCTGGAATACTTTAAATTATTGTCATTGTTGTTGTTATGTGCCATCGAGTTGGACCTGACCCATAGCAACCCCTCCTTGGGTTTCTGAGGTGGTATCACTATGGAAGTAGATTGACCAACCTTCCTTCCAAGGAGTGGCTGGTGGGTTTGAACCGCCGGCCTTCTGGTTAGCAGTCAAGTGTCTTAGGCACTACGCTACCAGAGCTCACTTCCCTTATTTATTTGTCTGCTGGTAAAAATGTGAATATTTTCCTGAGATTTATGTGTATCATATAATCAGAATGGATTTTTGTTATTGTTTATGTTTTTAAGTCTTTCATTACTTTGATTAATGTGAGTCAGCCCCCAGTCACCACTATGAACACTAAACCTGACATTTTTGACCCTTCTTAAATGAAGAGCAAATACTGTTACCTAATACCTACATCAAAATACTGCCAATCTTAAAATAGCTATAGGAAACCAGCTGGCTTCTCCATTTGATATTTCCTCAATTATGTTTGTACATATATATATATATATATATATATATATATATATATATATTTTTTTTTTTTCTAATTTAATTCTTCATAAAGTAAAGATAAGCAATTTCACTTGATAATTTTATGCTTCCTGGAAGGAATTCCCAGTTGATACTTTTCACTTTTTTTACTTGCCTGGTGTTTGCTTGGTGTCTGTTGTGATATATATTGTTCACTGGAGGTACCCTTTAAAAGACATCAAGGGAATGTAGTATATTTTTTGAATATTTTTATCAACTAATACTTCCATGTATATTTATTGAATACTAATTTTGTACTCTACCACTTGTTGTCAGCTTACTGTTGTGTGGTAGTTTCTGTTTTGCTATGATGCTGGGAAGTACATTCCATCAGTGTTTCAAACACCAGCAGACTCACCTATAATGGTCAAGGTTCTGCAGAGTTTTCAGATGAAGTTACACTAGGAAGAAAGACCTGGTAATCTGCTTCTGAAATTATCCAATGAAAACTCTATTGATCACAAAAGAATAGCATCCAACATAGGGCCAGAAGATTAGACTTCTACATTGGAAGTCACTCAAAATACACAGTGACTATAGCGGTGAACTCTGTCATGAAGATGGGGCAGGACTGGGCAGCATTTTGCTCTTTTGTATATGGGGTTGCTGTAAGTCAGAACCAATTTGATGGCAACTAACAATAACAACAACTTTTTCTAAATAAGGTCATATTAAGCTATGGAAACTTCAGAAAAAAGATATGAAATAGTTTTGCTTTCAAAAATTTCTATTGTATTATGGTATTCTGCCTTTCATTGTCTTCCTTCCTTTAATTTTGTCTAAGCTCAATGGCTTCAGTAAGCTATTATACACATCTAACTATATTTGTCCCCTTATAACCAAAATACCTCACCGGATCCTAATTTCCTTTCCACCATCCCATGGTTTAGAAAGTGCTGGACACATTTTCAGAATCCTGCAAGCTGATTGGAGCTAGTGTGATGAACTCAGGCATCACCAAGTTTGTTAATGGGAAATACTTAAACATTTCCTTTTGAATAACTAAGGTCATCTTTGTCAATGCCTAAATTATGAAAATTGTCTTTTATAATAATTAGCAAAAAAAAAATTTTGGATTTATATTTAAATTTTAAGTTTGTGGATGGAAGTAATACTGAAAATATTCTGCATTGTTTTTAAATATTGTGGATCTGAAAAACTGAAGTTTTCAGAAGCACTTGTGCATTAAAAAGTTCACATATTGTGCATGCCCAAGATTCACCCTTTTAAAGCCATACAAAAATGGCTCAGTACTTTGTAGCTATAGCCCAAAGATTTAAGAAGAATGTTAAATCATAGGATTTACTAAATTCATTTATTCAGAGTTAACCAAAAGCCAAAAAATCCAAACCCACTGCCATAAAGACAATTCCAACTCATAGCAACTCACACTGGATTTCCAGAGCTGTAAATCTTTACGGAAGGAGATTACCTCATCTTCATTTGCAGAGCATCAGGTGGGCTTGAACCACCAACCTTCTGGTTAGGAGCCAAAATGCCTTCCCCACTATGCCACTAGAGCTCCTTAGATTCACTTATTCAGAATTAACCCAAAGAGATCAAATTATGAAAATTCTCTCTTCTGTTAAAAAAGAAAAATTTCTACCAATATACTTGTCAAGATTGAACCTTTGGAAAATCATCAAAGTTCCCTGTATTAAGAGAGTAATTTTATATTGAGACTTCTTATCTTTATGAGTTAATGATATAAGGCCATACCTCCAAGATGAATCTTATTTAATAAAGCTATTTTCATTGAACAGTTTCATAGAAAGTGTGAAGGTGAGAATTTTGTGTAGTATAAATTGCAAGTTTGGGAAACATTTTAACAGTTACAATTGAAGCTCATTATCAAACAAAAATAATCTCTCCTTTTTCATGCATGTTAAGGGTACAAAAAAAAAAAACCATGAAAATCACTGCTGTCGGTCCGAAGAAGTAAATCTTTACATCAGTAGACTGCCCCGTCTTCCTTCTGTGGAGCAACTTGTGGGTTTGAACTTCTAACCTTCTGGTTAGTAGTCAATGACTACTTAAGAGCTCCTTAAGGATAGGAATACACAATGTGGTTCCTCACCTTAGAACTATGATTTCTCAGTATAGGACATTGGAGTTTGCTGTGGTGATGCCAGTAAAGCTTCAGTACAACTAGGCCTAACTGCATTTTCTTTTCTTGACGTTTTCCATTTAATTAAAGTCTCCATAATGTCAAGTGTTGCTCACATTAATTCCTTTTAACAGGAGATACCACAACAATGAATACCAATCTTTTTTGCTCATGTTCATTACTACATTACTTTATATTTTTCAGAATGAAATGATGACACAGGGCCTGACATACAAAGGACACTCAGTAAATAATTATTTGAACTTTCAATGGCAGAAATCTTAATGTCATAATACTACTAATAATTTATATGCATTGAGCATTTACAGTGTGCATGAGATTGATTGTAGATTAAGAACCCTTAATTTACAGAATTTGACAGGTGTTGACCTTTTGTCACAGCAGTTTGACATTAAAAAATATTTTGACAGAGTCTAAAACAACAATAAGAAAAAAAGAAATCATTGCAGTTTCAACTTTTCCTTATTAAATAATATCAAGTAATTTTAAGGTTATTCTGTAATATCCTTGAGGTACTCAAAGTCCCCATCTTCCTCTCTAGGGCTGAGCCAGGGATATATCAATAAGTAATAGAATGAGATTCAGGGATGGGTGGAGATGATCGATTCCTGAACTAAGACCCACATGTGAAAGGAAGGTCAGGAATAGATTTTGCTCACATTGTTTGGTAATTTAAACTAAGGAACCAACCAACAGATAGATAATAATGTGAATATTTTGACTCTGCTGTTTTGACTTGGCTATTATGTTAAATAGACTCATCAAAGAAACAATGACAAATACCCTGCTTTGAATTAGGCACAATGTGTTTAAAGTACTTCACAGAAGATTTATTTATTTGTGTTTTGTTTGTTTGTTTTTGCTAATTGTCTGACAGTAGCTATTATTACTTGGTTAAAATCATCCCAACTCACTGCTCACCAAAAATTTGTATTGAAGTTATTAGATTGTATTAGATGTTAGATTTCTTCATTATATTAGCTTTTTATTTACATTTAGAATATAGAAAGGAATAAATCTATTAATTTAGTAATGACATCTAAGAAAAAAATAATAATTACCACAATCAGTGAACTTAAGGAAAATAGTGAATTAACCCTTCCATAAAAAAACATTTTTTTTTTTCAGTAATTTTGATTGCAAAATTGACTGCATTAGTCACTTGTCTTTTTTCTGTAAGAAATCTAAAGCAGTTTATTAGGAAAATGTAAAAAATATTTAATTAAAAATAAGTTTATTTAAGAATAGGTTTTTGTCCTACTCTTTTAGCTTATGTTCCTTGATTTGAAGATATTCTAAAACTAGTTTATTTTTTATCATACAATGGCTTTTAAAAGTTTTTATAACTCCAGGTGATTTGATCACTTGTGCTCTTAATATCTCTTATTGAATCCATTACCACTGAGCTCATTCTGACTCATTGAGACCGCATATATTACAGAGCAATACTGCTCCGTAGTATTCCCTTGCTTGTAAATTTTATGGAAGCATATCACCAGGGTTCCCTTCTGTAGTGGTACAGGGTGGGTTTGAACCATCAATCTTCAGATTGGTAGTTGTATGCAAACCCTTTACACCACCCAAAGACACAATATCTCTTATTAATTTAAAATTATTTTTTTAACTTTAAATTATTTTTTAATCACATATTTCTTTTAAAATGGATGAAATGCATTAACCTTTTGCAGAGATAGTTTCACTTACATGTATATTCAAATTTATTGTGCACAGTTTTGGGAAATTGAGAACTCCAACACATTATTTTCTATTATTTATGTATTAATAAACTTTTTTTTGTGTGAGATACTTTATTTTGCATTGATATGTCTTTACTTCATGATTTTTTTTTTCTTTTTTAACTCTTATCAAAATTTTATGTTAGACTTTCGTTTCCAACCAAGATGGAGTAACAGGAATCATATTCCCCTTTCCAGCTGAAGCAAATATAAACAATAAGTACATATAAACATACACACATATATATGTTTAAAGACATTGGACACAAGTAAAAAAGTGATAATACCCCAAGACATGTGAAACAAACAAGTTGAGCCCAGACTGACTCAGTTTATTGCCTTGAAAAAGGTTTGAGGTTGATGTATGGAAAACCGGAACTGAAGTTGTGGTCAGTGAACTCCCTGAGTGGAGGAGACTAAACTGAGAGGAAGGTGAACAAGATGATTAGAGTTTATAGGATACAGCAAGATATGAGAGAGCTTTACACTGAGAGAACTCCAGCAATGTATAAAGGGTCATCCTTTAGTATTCAGATACTTAATTATCAGTATTTGCCTATGTGAAAACCAACTGAGACTGAGGAAAGAACCATTTCATGAGATTATAGGAAATAGTGTTAGCCACTGACATAGGGCCAAGGATAGTACTTATTCTCAGGAGCCAGATTATGAAACTTCATAATTCAAAGAACTTTGGATCTAGTACACAGAATAGTCTTTTGTTACAAGTCAGATGTAATAAGTAACCCTTTTCTCTTTATAGCAGTGAGATCCTCCTTTTCTGCCTCTAGGTAGAGTGACAAAACTAATCAATTCCAACATCACAGTTCTACACACCTTACTTGCATGGTGCCACCCAGTAATCTGGTGGGAGTTATAAAGTCTATGGCTAGAAAAGCCATACCAAGTAATTCACTGCTCTGCACCATTCTCTTCAGTTTTGTTTATAGTTGAAAAAAGTAGAGCTTCATTGTTATTTTCTGTCTATGAGAGAAATGAATATATATACAAATTCACTTAAAACCACTGTCTTCAGGTTGATTCTGACTCACAGATCCTTTTAGGAGAGAATATAACAGCCTACAGGGTTTCCAAGGCTGTAAATCTTTACAGAAACAGACTACCTCATCTTTCTGTCATGAAGTGGTTGGTGGGTTCAAATCAATGAACTTTGGTTAGCAGCCAAATGTTTTAACTACAATGCCACTAGAGCTCCACATAAAATATATAATATAGTATGCATATTATATATCCTACATATTATGTGTTATATCTTATATAAATTATACATTATATAATATATCTTATATGATAAAGATTATATGTTGCATATGTTATATATTACATAGCATGTATACATATGAAATATAACATATATGTTATATATTATATATTCTGAAAAATGAAGATGACATAACCTTGCTTGCTGATAAAGATCAAAGACTATATCTTCCATAAGAATTATATCTTAACATAAAGAAAATAAAAATCATCACAACTGGACCATTAAATATCATCACAATAAATGCAGAAAGAGATTGAACTTGTCACAGATTTCATTTTACTTGGATTCACAATCAACATCCATGGAAGTTGCAGTCAAGAAATCAGACATCATATTGCACTGGATAAATCTGCTGCAAGGTATTTCTTTAAAGTGTTAAGAAACAAGGATGTCACTTTGAAGACTGAGGTGCAACTGACCTAAGCCATGTTATTTTCAATCTCCTCATATACATGTGAAAGCTGGACAATGAACAAGGAAGACAAAAGAAAAGTCGATGCCTTTGAATTACAATGTTGGCAAAGAATACTGAAAATACTATGGACTGCAAAAAAATGAAGAAATCTGTCCTGGAAAAATGCAGCTGGAATCTTCCTTAGAATAGAGAATGGCCAGCTTATTTATCACCTGTTTAGGTCATGTTGTCACAAGGAATGATTCTCTGGAGAAGGATATCACGCTTGGGAAAGTTGAGGGTCAGTGTAAAAGAGGAAGACCTTCAAGAGGTGGATTGACACAGTGGCTGTAACGTTGGGCTCAAGCATAGCAAGTTTTGTGAGAATGGTGCAGGACCAGTGTTTCATTCTGTTGTACACAGAGTCACTGAGTCAAAGCTGACTGGATGTCACCTACAACAACAAATACATTATGTATATCTATATGAGATATGCTATATCTATATCTATATCTATATATATATATTTTTTAGTTATGTGCTGTCGACTCGGAGTGATCCCTCCTTGGGTTTCCGAGGCAGTATCACTACGGAAGTAGATTGCCCCATCTTCCTTCTGAGGAGTGGCTGGTGGGTTTCAACAGCCAACCTTCTGGTTAGCAGTCAAGTGCCTTAGGCACGATGCTACCAGAGCTCCCATATATATATATGTGTGTGTGTGTGTGTGTGTGTGTGTGTGTATATTTGGGTTTTAATACTATGATGTTGCTGTTGTTGTTGTATGCCATCGAGTTGGCCCCGACTCATAGCGACCCCTCCTTGGGTTTCCGAGGCAGTATCACTACGGAAGTAGGATTGCCCAACCTTCCTTCTGAGGAGTGGCTGGTGGGTTTGAACCGCCAGCCTTCTGGTTAGCAGTCAAGTGCCTTAGGCACTATGCTACCAGAGTTAAGGTTATATGTCAGCTTGGCTGGGCCTGGTTGAGTGGCTGGGCAACTGGATGCAGTTATTCCCCATGGTGACATTGGTAACTCCATGGTGGAATCTACTGGAACAGCTGAGTAGCTGCTTTAGGGATCTGGGCTGCTTCTAGTATATAAGAGGCAACTTTGAGAAAGATTTCCAGCTTTTTGGCATGCTTGAACCCTACAGGTAGCTGAGTCTTCATTAAGTAGCCTGCCATGCTCTGCTGATCCTGGGACTTTCAATGCACTTGAATTAATGGCCTGCCATGTGGTTTGGTAGCATCAGGGCTTTGTCTTTTTACTTGTCAGCCTTGGGTTTAGCAGCCTTAGCAGCCAGTAGCTGTCTGAGTGAAGAAAGTGTCCAGCTTCAGTGGGTCAGGAGCAAAAGGCAGAGCTGAAGCTCAAGGGCGAGGGGCTTTGTCCTAGCCCCTAGATCCTGGCACTTTGAACTTGGACTTCTAGCCTCCATAATTGTAAGAGAATGAACTCCTGTTTGTTCAAGCTATTCCATTTGTGGTATTTTCTGTTAGAACAGCACAAGGTAACCAAAACAAGTATGTACATGTATTTGCTTTAAATGCTCTATATGTTTTATCATTATTAAAAATATTTATTAAAAATAATATAATAACTCATGTCAATAATTCTATTTATGATGACATCTTCATATATATCATTTCATAATTTTTGTCAGTTTTATTTTAGAAATATTTACTTTCTACTTTTCATGGAAAGAGCTCTCATAGAGCAATGGTTAGTCAATCAGCTAATACTTAAAGGGTTTCTCGGGAGGAAAGGCCTGGCTATCTGCTGCCATAAACATTACAGTCTAAGAAACCCTATGACACAGTTCTACTCTGTCCTATAGGATCAAATATGAGTTGGAATTGAACCAATGTCACACAACAAGTTCATATCCTTTCTTACTAGAGAAAGATGGAGAATACTAACAAAATATAATGTTTATACAAATTGTCTATTCTTAATACACCAATTTAAAAATATAAAAGATAATAAAGATAACAATTTGCATAAGAACTCATTAAAGCAAGATTAGATAGTTTACCCAAAGTTAAATGGTCAAAATAACAAAGGCATTCTCCTGATTTTGAAATCAGTTCTCCTTCTGCTAGACTAGCCTATTGGTTAGTTAAATGAAACAATTTTGAAAATTACTTGTTATATATTTTCAATAACTTTAAAACTCAGTTGCATTCATACTTTATGTTTCTGGGAACCTTTTTTTTTTTTTTCTTTTAAATGGCTTCTGAAAATCCATTCATTGCAAAGACATAGATGTTGAAAGGAGGACACTCCCAGAAAATATATGACAGACGTATTTTTTCCCATTCTTTTCATGATCACAATTTCATGTTTGGTCAATAAGCAGTAAGAGTTTTGATAGGAAAATATTAGATAATTTAATGTTCATACATATTGCTAACAGTTGTATAGGAGCTCTGGTATATAGTTTATTATTCTTTTTTAAAGCAATTTCACATTGACAAGTTCAAAAGCAAGCAATCAGAATATTTAAACTAAAGCTTGACTAATTGCCCAACTGGAAATGAGATGAAAGTTAATGAAATAGACATTTTTTGGTCTAGAATCTTCCTGTTCCCAAAGAAAGTAACTGTTCTATGAATCACAAATAAAGTAAGTCCAGAGAGTCAACATGAGATGAGGTCTTGGAATATATAAAAATGCTAGAAGGTGAGAAAATGCAGTTGAATTCAGTGTGAGGTTCCCCTGAACACAGCATAAGGACTATGATGCAACCAATGAGTTCAGATGGCTCTTTACTCTCAGACCTTTCCATGTTCTTCATCACCTTCTCTTATCTTTTCTTCTGTTTAACAATCCCAGGTCACTTACTAACTAGCTGCTTGCTGTCAGTTCAACTCCAATCCAAAGAATAGTCTCTGCATTCTTTGAGTTAACAAAATGTAGGTATAGGTGAATGGAAACATAATATTTGGAAAGTAGAAGTATTAGATATGTGAAAGAGCATTTTTCTTATGATTCAGAGTTGTTACTTTCTTGAATTTACATGGATGTTTGTGTATCTGATGATGTAAATAATGACTTTGGTGAAATTCAGTGACTGTGACTTCAAAATCTATTTAAGCAAAAGGAAAGAGTCATCTGCAATTCATCCGTGTTTTTATCCCCTCAGTTCTACATGGGAAATTATTGTATAATTGTTGTTTTTGTTATGTGCCGTTGAGTTGGACCCAACTCATAGCAACCCCTCCCTGGGTTTCCGATAATTAGTTTCCATCAAATTGTCCCCAACTCATGGCAGCCTCATGCACAACAATTCAGGCCTGAGTAACCACTGACTGAGTCATTCTGCTGGAGTTTGATGGAATCATGTGCCTTTTGGTGCTGCTTCTCAGCAGGATGACTGTCTCTTCATCATGTCTACACTTTTGGCTTCATCACTGTCAGGGACAGGTGAAATGGTAGTATTTCCATTCTTTGTTTTCCCGGGCAATGAGGAAGGAAAAAGAAGGAGCTAGAGTTAGAATACTAAATAGCCATCACCATGTGAATGTAGAGTTAAAGAGATTTCTTCTGTTTCCTACTCCTGCTAACAAGCCAGCCTAGTTTATACCCCTCCATTCTTCCTCTTCACTTGCTTCTAGAATTAAACATCTAGAGAAATTAATTCACAGAAGAGGCCAATCTAAAAAATTAGAATGACAACAGGAGTTGACTAAATTTAAAATTATTCTTTCCTGAGAGGCACAGATGGCAAGTTTGTTATAGTTAGCACATCAGTGGAAATTTTTAAATAGCCTTGGTTAAAAATCAACTTATGAACATGTAGTCATTAAAATGCAATAAATCTAGGCAACATGATAAAAATGCAGTGGGCAAGAACTATACTAAATGTTTTTACACTCACCTTTAACAACAGGTTCCAAGAGATTTAATTTTAATTGACGTTTGGAGAAATAGTGTGTTTGCTTCTGTGTGTTCTAATGGAAAACAAAATCCTGTAATAAGTAAGAGTTTTTCCTTCTTATGGTTATGCCTAATTATTGCTTCAAATGTTAAAAATATGATTAACACCACACTGTTTTTAGATTTTCTTATTCAAAAAAAAAAAAAAAGAACTTATAAAGGAAACATTCAAGCCAACATATGTGCAAGATGAAATAATACTGCATGGATACTGCATAGTATGCAAAAATATATTGCATATTTTTAAAACTTTTATTTTGCTGATATGTTACCTAGAAAGACATTTTTAAAACAAAAATGTGTTTATGTGCATGTGTGTTTGTTTTAGAGAATCAACAAGGATATAATGCTATAAATTCTATGTGTATGTGTTGTTATTCCTCTACTCTCCCTGAGAAGGAGGGTGTGGCTTTCTGGAAAGGGACTGTCTTGGAGGGTTTGGTAAAAAAAAAAAAAAAAATGCTGAAATGGAGTAATGCAGACTGAACTCCCCTTGGCTGAATCATCTGTACCTGGTGCTAGAGCCAATTTCTGAAAGCTCAGAGGGTACACCTCTTTCCTTGGCATAACTATATTTAGAATCCACAGCTAGAGACCTCAGGACTTCTCAGATATTTTTAAATGTGTCATCATTCTAGACATGCTTTCCCTCCCTCTCCAACTGTTTTGGCCTCCTTCATACTTTCACACATCCAAATGGAAAGGAATCAAGAAAAATAGCATTCCAAAGAAATCTGTCACACCAGCCTCATCCTGGATGTTAAAAGCTCTGGGTTTAGAAGCATGCTAATAGCTGGTAGCATAGTGCCTAAGGCACTTGCCTGCTAACCAGAAGGCTGGTGGTTCAAACCCACCAACCACTCCTCAGAAGGAAGGCTGGGGAATCTACTTCCGTAGTGCCTCAGAAATGCAAGGAGAGGTCGCCATGAGTAGGGTCTGACTCGATGGCACATAACAGCAACAACAATAATAGCTCCCTAGGTTCTTGAGCTTAGTGAGGTTTGAATTCTTCTGGCAGCCAGGAGTATGATGTAAAGCACTATATTGGGCTCATTGTTCAAAATAAGCATCAAGGAAGGATATAGGAAAGTCCAGTGGCTTTTTTTTTTTTCCCCTTTATGTTTTAGAATGCTTTAAAAAGATTTGTATGTTAAAATAGAAAATACTGGCATTGGTAGCTGTGACTCTGCTCAGTGGTATACTAAGTAATGATGGAACTTCAAGGGAAATCCCAGGCCTTTCTTCTCGGCATGAAGCTATGTGTGGTGAAGTCATCAGAGACAGAAAATAGAAAGAAATTCACATATTGCATATAGACTATAATGTGAATGAAACATTGTTAACCTGTCAGGAATGATAAACTTTTGTGGACAGGGAAAAAATCTTCCCCTAAAGATAATCTGATTCATGTCCCTGGAGTATGCCGGTATTACTGTATATAATTTTAGATTTACATGATTCTGGGCCACGGCATGGATTTAATGTTGAGACAATTGGTCAATTAGTAGCTTAAGTAATTTATTCAATATACTCACCATGTACCTACTTTGCAAAGTTGTGCATAGTGCTTTGCTGAATATTGGACATATAGAAAAGACAGTGGGGTAAAGAGAGAGAGAGAGAGAGAGAGGGAGGGAGTATATTCCTTAATATCTAGCTAGGGTAACTGGGTTATAAATAATTGTCCACAATAAGACTTAATAATAACCTGACATATCCAAGAATTGCATAATTAAACATAAGATGAGTGGTATGGAACAACGGTATCAATGTAAGCTTGCATCGTAAGGGACACTTCAAGAGTAGATAATTTAAACTCGTGGGAACAACATTAGAAAAGATAAGAAAGATGACAGACCGCTCATGTGGAGCACAGAAAGAATAAGGACAGTAAGGTTAAGGCAGGACAAGAGTCCTGAGGCTAAGTGGGGGCAGTCAAATCTGCTGTGACAAAATGGGGAAATCATGAAAGACCAGTGTCACAATAAGAGAAGTAATGCTTTCTTGAGTTTGAGAATGTGACATTATATGTTCTGAGGCACAACAAGGGTGTTTTAGAAATGATTTT
Organism: Orycteropus afer afer; assembly: GCF_000298275.1. Classification (NCBI taxonomy): domain Eukaryota; kingdom Metazoa; phylum Chordata; class Mammalia; order Tubulidentata; family Orycteropodidae; genus Orycteropus; species Orycteropus afer. Next base: position 559,170 of record NW_006921871.1, on the reverse strand, counting down.
GGGGCAGGTAAATTTGGCAGGATTCTTGAATAAATGGAGTTAAGGAATGCCTGGACAAAACAGTAAAAGCTAGGATGAAGTTGACTGTTCTGTTGTTGTTAGCTGTTGTCTTGTTGGGGTCCCCAGCTCATGGTGACCCCATGCACAATGGAATGAAACATTGCCTGGTCCTGAGCCACCCTCATGACTGATTGTGGGACCATTATGATCCATAGGGTTTTCATTTTCTAGGAAACATTGTTTTAAATATTTATCAAACCATTTACCTTTTCTACCATTCTCCATTTTAACTATATGAATATCATAAGAGGTTTTAGTGACAATCCTGTTCAATTGCCTATTATTGTATGTCCACTGGGCTCATGAGCAACCCAGATGGATTTTATCCAATAAATGTAAATGTACCTGAAGTTGCAAGGCTTCACTTGCTGTTAGTAGTTTCCTGCCTGCTCTAAAAATTTGATATTTATTTTTTTCTGAAAATATAATAAATATAGCCTTCTAAAACATTGTTATTAATTACAAGCAATAAAGCTTATAGTTTGCCATGCTTTTCTTTCTTCTGTTTTGAAAAATCATAATGACATTTGCTTATCTCCATTGTGGCAACCTTTCCTATTTCATCAAAGATTATTGCAGTTCAGCATTCTCTTGGGCAAGTTTTGTCAATATTCTAGGTCAGGAAAACTAAATCCAGTTGGGTTATCTACAAATTTTTAAAAATATTTCAACAATATTTACATTAAAATCCCTTTTTAATGAGTATTTGTTATTCTCTTTCCAGTCATAAATCCTCTCTGAAATGTAAGAGAAACCAAAAACTATTACTTTCTTTTACCTTTTAATTGCCATGCCGCGACTTGTTCTCTTGTTCCTACTCCAAATACAGGACACAGTTATTGTTTGGATTTGTCTTCTATGGAAAAGACAATGTCATATTAGACAAATAATTATGCTGTTGGTCACCTAATTTGAGCTTACTTTTACCAACAGTCGTAATGGATTGTCCAGCTCCTTTCCTGCTATTGTCTCATTGGCTTCTTTTGATAAAGAGACCATTAGAATGAGATGGTTTATCATAGTTAGGTGTGTTTTCTTGGGAGTAAAACAGAGTTTAGTTTGTTTGCTTATTTATCTTTCTATTTTAACCCAACCCTCCCATGCTGAAATTAGAACTGTGTCCCTGGAGTTATTAATGCCACACTCAAACAACCTGCAGTAATTGTGTAAGGTGAGCTGAGCTATTAGTGTTATATTTACAAACTATGAATGAAGCTATTTTCAGACTTGATTAGAGAGGCCAACGTCTGGAAGCATAAGTGATAATATCTTCAAGACCAAATTACATGAATTTTCTTCCTACTTACCAGTGAGAGAATCCCCACTTCTGTCATTACTTAGGGAAATAAGTATATGTATATATTTATGGAGACTTGCATATTGCCAGATGCTTTACATACACTATTCATTTCAGTCCCAAAATAAGCCTATGCACAATTACTATCATACCTACTTTATGGAATATAACATCCAATTAAAGAGTTTATTTTACATACAAAATATGGAAAGTTAAAATATGTATTTCAACTAACATTTTAGTGAAGATAATGACACTAGGCACTTTTTATAGGCAGAATTCTTTTTTAGCAAAAAAAAAAAAATACTATATATTTTTTTAAAGGGCTTAAGAATGACTTTTAAAAACACCATTTGTTTTCCTGGTGGATATTTCTACATTATTGTGGCTTAATATAAATTCATAACCTAATATCACTGTAAGGAGCTCTGGTGGTACAGGACCTAAGACATTTGACTGCTAACCAGAAGGTTGATGGTTCAAACCCACCAGCCACACTGTGGAAGCAATCTACTTACACAAAGTTTTACTGCCTTGGAAACCCAATGGAGGAAGCTATGAACTGGAATGCACTTGATAGCAGTGGGTTTAACATGCCTGAAAACACCACGCTTGGATCAAGTTCACTTTAGTCCTCAAAATGATATATTGGCATTTTAAGACTTCAAAGAAATCTTTTGATGCAGACTTTTCCAATGCAATATATCATTTGATTTCTTGACTGCTGCTTCTATGGGTATTCACTGTGGGTACACGTAAAAAGGAATCCTTGACAACATCAGTCTTTTCCCCCTTTATCACGATGCTGATTTTTGGTCCATTTCTGAAGATTTTTTTTTTTTCTTTATGTTTAGGTGTAATCCATATTTAAAGGGATGGTCTTTGCTCTTCATCAGGAAGTGCTTCAAATCCTCTTAGTTTTCAACAAGCCAGGTTGTATCATTTGTGGTTTGTAGGTGGTTTATGAGATTTTCTGTAATCCTGATGCTATGTGCATCAACTTCTTAGTTATAGTTATAGTTCAACTTAGATTATTTTCTCAGTATACAGATTGGGTAAATATGGTGTAAAGATACGACCTTTATGTGTTGCTGATTTTAAACTATGCAATATCCTTTTGTTCTATTTGAACAGCTACCTTGTAGTCTATGTACAGGTTCTTCATCAGCACAATTAAGTTTCTTGAATTCCCATTCTTCACAATAATTTGTTATGATCCACAGGTTAGAATGCCTTTTCATGATCAGTAAAACATAGGTAAATATCTTTCTGGTATTTTTTGCTTTCAGCCAAGTTCCTTCTGAGTTCAGCAAAGATATTTCTTGTTCCACATCCTTTTTAGAATCTGATTCAAATATCTGGCATTTCCTTGTTGATAAAATGATGCCATTGTTTCTGAATTATCTTCACAAAATAATTCTTATGTGTCATAATAATGTCATTCGATAATTTCCTCAGTCTTTTTGACTGTCCTGCTTTGGAATGGGTACAGATATGGATTTCTTCTACATGGTTGGCCCGGTAACTGTTTTCCAAATTTCTTGGCATAGGGGATTGAGTGCTTCCAGCATTGCATCTATTTGTTCAATTGTCTTAATAGGTATCTTCAGTTCCTGGGGCCTTGTTTTCATCAGACTTTCAGTGAAGCTTAGACTTCTTCCTTCAGTACCATTGAGTCTTGCTCATATGTTACCTCCTAAAATATTTGGAAATTGACCAGATATTTTTGGTACAGTGACTTTGTGTATTCCTTCCATCTTCTTTTGGTGCTTTCTGAATTGTTCAATATTTTGTCCATAGAATCTTTCAATATTGCAACTTAAGCCCTGAAATTTTTCATTTCTGTCAGCTAGAGAAGTGCTTAGCACATTCTTTCCTTTTGGTTTTCTAACTCCAGGTCTTTGCACATTTTATTATGATATTTTACTTTGTCTTCTCAAGCTGCCCTTTGAAATCTTCATCATTTTGTTTTTTTCCATTCATTTAGATACTTTACATTCAAGGGCAAGTGTTGGAGTCTCTCATGACATACATCTTGGTCTTTGTTTCTTTCCTGTCTTTGTAATGAACTTTTGCTTTCATTATTTACGATGTCCTGGATGTCATCCCACAACTTGTCTGGTGTTCTGTAATTAAGTGTTCTTTGTGTAAAATATATTCTTGTGATGGTCTCTAAATTCAGGTGGGATATACTCAAGATGGTACTTTGACTCTGCTGGACTTGTTATAATTTTCTTCAGCTTAAGCCTGAATGTGCATATGAACAATACATGGTTTGTTCTGCAGACATCCTGGTCTTGTTCTCACTAATGATATTGGCCAGTGAAAACGTTATGGATAACTTCCCTAATAGACTACAATTTTCTAAGATCCTGATTGCAATTTCATCATTCATGCTTTTCATTTTTCCCCTAGATTAACTCAAGTAGAGCTGATGAGTGAAGCCTGGCTCTGATAGACAATCTATTTTACTAACATCTGGGTCACATATCTACCATGCATTATAAGGAGTGCACAGCCCAGTGTGGTTATGCTCCCTTTGCCACACAGTATCTCACAGTCTTCCTGACACGGAACATCAATCATTTCCCTCATCTTTGTCAAGTGAGATGTAATAGAGACAAAGTTTGAAGTCAATTCTTCTAGAGAATCAAAGCCACCATAAACTTGGTTGCTTTCTTCCTACTTCTGAATAAGTGATGGAACACACTGATTGCATCTCATTTTTTCTGTCACTCTCATTTTCTCTTTCTTTCCTTTTAAATACGTATATATGGAGGACTTACTGCATTTGCAGTCATATAGAAGTTGTGCATTTTCTAAAAATAGATTATGCAATTATACTGAATTTATGGATTTATTGTTTTCTATACAAAAAAGCAATCACTGTGTAAATGTCATATATATAGGCATATATAATTACATATCTATATAATTACATAGGAGCTCTGGTAGCATAGTGGCTAAAGCACTTGACTGCTAACCAGAAGGCTGGCGGTTCAAACCCACCAGTCACTCCTTGGAAGGAAGGTTGAGCAATCCTACTTCTGTAGTGATACTGCCTCGGAAACCCAAGGAGGGGTCACTATGAGTCGAGGTCAACTTGACGGCACATAACAACAACAACAATATAATTACATGCATATATGTATATAGGTATATACCTATAGGTACATATATATATGTGTGTGTGTGTGTGTGTGTGTGTGTATACACCAAACTCACTACCATAGAGTCATTTTTCTGACTCATAGAGACTTTCTAAGGCAGTATCATTGCGGAAGTAGATTGTCCAATCTTCCACCTGAGGAGTGTCTGGTGGGTTTAAACCATGAGCCTTCTGGTTAGC
>NW_006921871.1:553695-554364 GCF_000298275.1 Orycteropus afer afer | reverse complement strand
TGCCACACTGGAGGCACTCACTTGGTTATGCCAAGAGATTTGGAAGACAGCTACTTGGCCAACTGACTGGAAGAGATCCATATTTGTACCCATTCAAAGAAAGGTGACCCCACAGAACGTGGAAATTATAGAACAATATCATTAATATCACACACAAGTAAGATCTTACTGAAGATAATTCAAAAACTGTTGTAGCAGTATATTGACAGAGAACTTCCAGAGGTGCAAGCTGGATTCAGAAGAGGACATGGAACAAGGGATATAATAGGTGCTGTCAGATGGATCTTAGCTCAAGGTAAAGAATACCAGAAAGATGTTTACTTGTGTTTTATTGACTATGTAAATGCATTTGATTGTGTGGATCATGATAAATTATGGATAACATTGAGAAGAATGGGAATTCCCAAACATTTGATTGTACTCATGAGGAAACTGTACTTTGACCAGGAGGCTGTCTTTTGAATGGAACAAGGGCACACTGCATGGTTTAAAATCAAGAAGGAAGTGCATCAGGGTTGTATCTTTCCCTATACTTATTCAGTGTAAATGCTGAACAAATAATCAGAGAAGCTGAACTACATGAAGAAAAACGTGGCATCAGGATTGGAGGAAGAATCATTAACAACCTGAGATATGCTGATGATACAACTTTGCTTGCTGAAAGTGAGG
>NW_006921871.1:547868-552510 GCF_000298275.1 Orycteropus afer afer | reverse complement strand
TGTGTTTAACCGTCTTTATTTTTTGGATGATGTGTCCCTTTTCAATTAGTGTTGAATAATGACATGGTCAGGGAGATTAAAAGTTAGCCTTAACCTTATGGGAAATTTTCCTATATAGGAAATTTTTTATGATTTCATAATTTCTCTTCTCAGAATCTAACACTACTCCAGATTTATATCTTAAAGCCTTGTCTTTTTTCATATCAATTCACAATTACATTCATTTTTTTCTCAGAACTGATAAAAAATGACAATAATAATTAAGAATATATAACATTTAAACATAAATACCAATCAATTTGACATAAATAGCATTTATAATGCATTACCCAATAATAGCAGCATGTACATTCAAGTTCTTGTAGACGATATGTTAGGCTATAAAATAAAGCTTTAATAAATATAAGGAAATTCAACTATTGCAGAGTATATTCCTTGACCAAAACCTAATTAAATACACAATTTATAACAAAATATATCTGGAAAATCATTATTGCTTTAGAAATTAAGCACTACACTTCTAAGTAAATTATAGGTTAAAGAAGACATAGCAAAAGGAATTAGAGAACATTTTGTACTGAGTGAAAATGGAAACACAACATACAAAAATGTGTAGGATGTAGTTAAGGCTATAGTTAGAGAAAGAAAAAAAAAAAAGCATTAAATGCATACATTTGAAAAGTACCTAAAGTGAAAAACAATTATTTAAATATTTTTGGAGTCCATGAAAAGCCACTGCTCAAACCCCACTTGTGAAATGTATAGTTGATTGACAGCTCCAGCTGCCACCTTTTTCCCTCCTACCATGTTTACACTGAACCAAGGTTCTGTGCTTCTTCTGGGTATTTCCCATACAACAAATGAACACAGTAAGGCTACCATTTCAGGCACTATTTCCTGGATGAGGCTTGTTTAGTTAAGACTTTAACTTGAGAACTCCCATCCAGTTTGGCTAAAACTTTCTGAGAAGCGAGCTGCAGTCTGTATCTCTCTCTACCCAAAGCTCCTTTTCTTCCATCACAGATGTATGTACCATGTTTGTAGATGTTGTTGTTGTTATGTGCTGTTGAGTCAGCCCTTACTCATAGCAACCTCTCCTTAGGTTTCCGAGGCAGTATCACTATGGAAGCAGATTGCCCAACCTTCCTTCCAAGGAGTGGCTTGTAGGTTTCAACCACCAGCCTTCTGGTTAGCAGTCAAGTGCCTTAGGCACTATGCTATCAAAGCTCTTATGTTTATAGATAGGAATACCCAATATTGTTAAGATATCAATTACCCCAAAATTAATTGATACATTTAATTTAATCAAAATTGCAAGGGTTATTTGTTTTGGAAAAGATTAAGGTTGAAGGACTTAACTCATCTGATATCACAAGTTACTACAAAGCCACAATAATGAAGGTATTGAGGTATTAGCATAAAAATAGAAATATAAGGAATATGTTACAGATTCCATAAACTGTCCTCTATATATATACAGCCAATTGATGTTTTAACAGAAAAGCGAAAGGAATTAAATAAGATCTCTAAAATACCCACCTACTACTGGCATTTATATCCTTGTGTAGTCTCTTTCCATTGCGAACCAGGGATGTTATGTGTGACCAATTAAATATGGTAGAAGAAATGAGGAATCCCTATATGGCACAAACATTTAAGCACTGTACTATTAGCTGAAAAGTTATCAGTTCAAATACACCCAAAGGCACAGCAGAACATAGGCCTGTCAATCTGCTGCAGAAAGGCCACAGCTGTGCACACATGCAATTGCTGTGAGTCAGAATTCACTCTATGGCAACTAAGAATAGGAAGAAATGATATCATCTTTCCAAAATTAGCTTAAAAATTACTGTAACTTGTGTCTATTGCTCTCTTTCTCTTCTGGCTAATTTGCTCCAGTTACCCTGTCATGGAGACATGCAGGAAGCCTATGGAGAGAACAACTTGTTGTGGAACTTACCAGACACTAACAAGGAACTAAAGCCTCTCAAGAGTGACAAGGATGGATTTGGAGTAAATCTTCCCTAATGGAGCCTTCAACTGTTTGCAGAGTTGGCCAACAGCTTAACTGTAACCTCATTAGAGACCCTGAGCAAGAGACATCAGTTAAACTGATTCAGGATTCCTCAACCTCAGAAAATGTGTAAGGTAACATTTTTTGTTTGTTTATTTTAAGCTGCTAAATTATGGGTAATTTGTTACATAGCAATAAATAGATAACTAATTTAGAACTATAATGATCCTCACTTGATAAATGAGGAAATAAAAGTTTAATGAGGTTAAATAAATTGACTAAGATCATGCAGCAAATAATTAGTATAACCAAGGATTCATTCATATCTGTTTGCTTCAGTACAAACCTCAATTTTATTTTAATGAGAGGCTATTTTTCTAAATGGTGTGTATGTGTATGTGTGTTTGTATCTATGTGTATACAGATATATATGTACATAGATACACAGACAGATATGTAGATAGATACATAGGTAGATAGAGAGATAGATGCAAACATACATATATATGTACATACCTATATAAAGCAGTGAGTTGAGGGGCAGTGAGGAGCCCTTCCCGGAACTCAGCAGTTTGGCTGCACCCACCACATCTTGGCGGCGGCGGGCCTGGCCCGGGAATCTTTCCGGCCTGTTTGCAGGCTGGGTGGCCTTTTCAGGTTGAACCCAAATTTCTCTGCTTGGCAAGTGCACCAGGAGAAGGCCACCTCCCCAGTTTGGAGGCTGTCACACTAGCTGGTGGGGCCCTGGGCGTCCCTTTGGTCCCCAGGGACTCCATCTCCGAGGACCTGGGAGCAGCAGTAGGGGAAAAGCCTCCAGCTTGACATTTGACCCAGGAACTTTGTACTTGCCAGCTTCTATAAGTGTAACTAGAAGATATCCGAGTAACTGTAAAGACACTCGGACCTGTACGACTGAAAAGGTGTGACATTCCCCTTATTACTCTTATACCACACACTTGGTTGGTGAACGGAGGTTAGGCTATCCCCCACTCCCACCCACCGTCTGGGCCCACAAGAACTCCATCCCCCTCTGTGTACTTGGACGGAGCCTGGCTGCCCTGCCCTATCCTCCCCTGATTTTTTTTCCTTTTTCTTTTTTTTTTTTCTCTTTCTTTTTTCTGGTTTTTACTTTGCTTGCTTTTGTTTGTTTTAAAACCACTATTATTAATCATACTTTTGTCCTTTTTACTATTATTATTTATTCTTGCCCCCTCAGGTCCTAGTTTTCAGCTTTTTTCTTTTCCCTGTTCCTGGTTGCAATTCTTTTTTCCCCCTCATGGTTAACCCCATTCCTTGTTTTTCTTTTTGCATTTTTCCCATTTTTTTCTTCATTATTCTCCTTCTCTGCCTTTTTTTCTCTTATTGCCCTATCCTCAAATATTGCAGGTTTTCTTTTTTTCTTTTTTTTTCACTAACCTTCTTGTTTGTCCAGAGGGCACAGTCATTCTGAATGTTTATAAGTGGCAACCATTTGAATTTTAAAATGATAGCATTCTCATTTGGATTCCAGGGACCTAAGAACAGGCAGTGAGGTGGGAAGCAGAGAGAGGACAAAAAAGGGACCTAAGAACAGGCAGCAAGGCGAGAAGCAGGGAGAGGACAAAAAAAAAGGCAAAGAGGACTGGAACAGATCAAGGAGTCAGCCGCAGGGACCCAGGTGAAGAGAGGGAACCCAGGCTATGCCCCACAAAGAGTGAGGTGGGAAGGCAGGGAGAGGACAGAAAATGCAAAGGGGATAGGAAAAGATCGAGTAGTCAACCGCAGGGAGCCAGGTGAGGAGAGGAAACCCAGGCAACCCCCCACAAGCACCAAGGAGGGAAGCAGGGAGAGGACAGAAAAGGGAAGGGGGACTGGAACAGATCAAGGAGTTAGCTGCAGGGATCCAGATAAGGGTGGTTGGAGGGGTTTCCAAAAGCTAAGGGAGACAAACTAGTCTGTCGGTTTGTCCTACTGTGGTGATGTGTTGCTGTGATACTTGAGGTTATGCCACTGGTGTTTCAAACCCAGTGTTACACAGGTATCAGCCTGGCTTGCAGACTGAGACAGACTAGGAATAAGGAGGAGGCCATGCACTTCTCAAAGAATTGGCCAGGGAAAACCTTATGAATAGAGAAGAAACACCATCTGATACACTACTGCACAACATTATAAATAGTCCAGAAACATTTTCCAGTACAGAGGAGGAATCACTTAGATTAGAAAGCTCTCAAATAGGACTAGGAAAGAGTTGCATTATCAGAGTAAAATCAGCCTTACTCACATGATTAAGGTAAAACTTTCAAGACTTCCATACGCTGACATGGCACAACTCAAATTGAAGAGAAACAGCAGCAAACATCCATTAATAATCGGAATATGGGATGTACAAAATATGAATATAGGAAAATTGGAAGCTGTCAAAAATGAAATGGAATGCATAAAGATTGATATCCTAGGCATTAGTAAGCTGAAATGGACTGCTTTTGGCCATTTTGAATCAGACAACCATATGATCTACTATGCTGGAAACAACAGTTTAAGAAGAATGGTGTGCCATTCATCATCACAAAGGAGGTTTCAAGATCTGTCCTGAAGTACAATGCTGTCAGTGATAGGATAATATCCATACACCTACAAGGAAGACCTGTC
>NW_006921871.1:535370-545533 GCF_000298275.1 Orycteropus afer afer | reverse complement strand
GGACTGCCAAAAGAACTAACAGATCTGTCCTGGAGGAAGTGCACCCGAAGTGCCCCTTGTAAGCGAGGATGGCCAGACTTCCTCTCACCTACTTTGGTCATGTTGTCAGAAGGCACCATTCCCTGGAGAAGGATGTCATGCTTGGTAAAGGGGAGGGTCGACGAGAGAGGGGAAGGCTTTCTACGAGATGGATTGACACGGTGGCTGCAACAATGGGCTCAAGTATAGCAAGGATCATGGAGCTGGTGGGGATCGGGCGGTGTTTCATTCTGCTGTGCATGGGGTCACTATGATTCGGAAGTGACACAATGGCACCTAACAACAGCAACATATAGTTATAGCTATAAATTCACTGCCTTTTTAGTTGATTCTGCCTTGTATTGACCCCCACTGGGTTTCCAAGCCTGCAAAACTTTACAGAAGCATATTGCCCCATCTTCCTCCCACATAGCACCTGGTAGGTTTGAACCTCTGACCTTCCAGTTAGCAGCCAAATGCCTTACTCACTACACAACCAGAGCTCCTTAGTTACAGCTATAGTTAGAGTTGTAAATGATATTTCAGCCTTTAATCAACCATCTTTACATAAGGTTTTTGAAAATGCTTTTATTATTATCTTTCTCTTTTTTCCCCTCTTATTTTTTGGACAATTGTTTTTAGTTTACTTGCTTGTTTTATTTTGGTGTTTATCCTTTACGTTTGCTAATTCATATTGTTGTATTGCTGTTGTTGTGTGTTGTAACGTCGATTCTGACTCACAGTGACCATGTTATACTCATTGCTTTAAATTATTGCTGTTAGTCGCCATTGAGAAGGTTCCAACTCATATCAATGCCCATCAAAATTTTGACTGGTCCAGTGTCATCTGCATAATTATTTCTATGTTGTAGTCCATTTTTGTGGCTACTGTATCAATTCACCTCTCTGAGTCTTTTCCTAATTTTCATTGACCCTCCCCCAACCTAGCTATTCTTTTTCTAAAGATTAGTCTTTCCTAACGTTGTGTCCAAATAAGTGAGCCAAAGTTGTGTTGCAGTGAATGGTGACCATGGTAGACTCTTTGATGTATGGCATACAGTTTATGATGTACACTTTATTTCATAGATAATTGCTGCACAGTCAAGAATTGGGTTCTTTCTGGTTTTGGTTGGAATAATAGCTGGATTTTGAATTAGCAGAGGAGAACAAGAAAAGGTGGTCTATTCCTTCTTACATTTATTTGCTTGACTTTTCTCCTGACACACAGTAAGAATATTCCATATGCTTACATCCAGGCTATTTTGTCTTTGTCTAGTTTTCTTTGGAGTAGGACTGTCTAGATCCAGACTGAATTGCCTCTTTCCAGTTCTGTGCTCATTGGCAAGTGACTTTATCTCCTAATGTTATCACTGATTAAAGAGAATAATAACTCATAGGGTTGCAGTCTTTAATAAAATAATGAATATTTGAAGACATTATATGATGCCTTATTTAGAGTAAGAACTTCATCATTATTTGTCCTTAATATTGTATACTCTGTGACAAATATCTATTTTTCTGAAGTTCCATCATTAGATTCTTTGCATTTCTAATTTTTCACTGTGTTACTTGTCTTAATGACTATTTAGTAAAATGCTAAAAAGACTATTTAAATTGTTACCAAGCAGATAACATTTTGAGCAAGAAGCACCAATAAAAAGATGCCAACTTTAAGACAGTCACCACTAAATTTCAGACCCCTCTCATCATCAGTTCATGGAGAGGAATTAAAATCCAAATATTAAATGCCCTTGATTATGAATATTCACATATTTAATGACCTTGTGGGTTTAAATTAATATTAATCAAAATTCAGAATTCTTACTTCCAACTTCTTAATTTGTTCTGGTCTGTTGGGAATTTCAAACAATTTACATAAAGTTGCTAAAGCCTGGTCTGTATTTTACATCATAAATTTATTTTTTTTTTTCTAGTCCTCAGAATTCAAAATTAATTTTCAGATATGTTTTCAAAAACAAAAAAAGAATCCAAAGAGTTAACATACTAGAATGCTATTATAGAATTGGATTCATACCTTCCAATGTGAGGGGGAAAAAAAAAAAAAAAAAAAAAACCTAACATCCTAGACCTAGAACCATTAGCCTATGCAAAATCTCATTTCTAGAACTAGGTCTTTAATGTTTCCCAAGACCAGAGAAGAAACGGTATTATCTTGAAGTAGATTGATAAGATCTTTGTAATTTAACATTGCTAAGATGTTAGTCAATTGATAACAGTTATCTGAAGTCTATAGAGTGTGAACTTAAATCAATTTGGCAAAATAGCCCAGCCAGAGGATAATTTTAACACTATGGATTATTTTCTCTATGCTCAGAGAGTGGCATTTGAGATTTGTTTTGTTTTGTTTTGTTTTTGCCATTTTGTAAATTTATGTTATTTTCAGTAATGACAATGCAGTCACAGGTACCTATTTAAATAAATTTATTATTATTATTATTATTATTTTGCAATTTTAAAATTCTTACTTTGGTTTTGCTCCGAGTTCTGAGTGCATAATCATCTTGTGTTGCAATGAATGTGATTCTGTTTAGGAATATAATTTATGTGCACCCTGGGAGTTTGTATTTTGATCAGTAGGCCACATGTTGCTCCCAAGACCTCTAGCTAGGGCAATGTTTAGGCTAAAACAAATATACTTCCTCCATATTTTTTTGGGCCTGGAAAGACTCAGATGAGTTTTTAACATGTCAATTTGCTTCTTACACTTTTTACTGTATATGTCATATGTGACTGGTCATGTGTGTTATATTTGACTACATTTTTTCTTTGTTCTTTTATTTCCTTTCAGGCACAAACATTTGTTTTTCTAATATAATTCTCAATTTTGTGCTGTTAATTTTCTTATTGTGGGAAATATGAGATCAATTCTACTTTGGGAAAAAAAAAAAATTCATTTAAAATTTCTAATCACCCTCACTTCAGAGTTGAATAACTCCATACTTTAGTGATCCTCTTTAAAAAAAAAAAAAAAAAAAAAAATCACTGTAAACTGAGATAGCATGACTTCATCTACAATAACAAAGAGAAGGAAGTAAGCATTTATCTGGCCTTTTATGTAAGAATTATTTTTAGACTAATCAAAGATCTGATGAGTCAAAATCTCCCGTTAATATGAGAACCACAGCTAATAAATTCAAGAGGAGTAAACAACACAACTTAAGTAGAATAATGAATTAAAAGAATGATATCAATGTCTACTAACTGGTAAGTACTTAAAAATTGAAACTGTGAAATGGAGGTTTCAGGCTGACATCACCTCAGCCAACTCTTTAATCTTTATTTCACAAAGAGTACACAATAGTAAATACTCAAAACCACCTGCACATTATATATATATATATATATATATGTATATATATATATATATATACTCTGCTGGCATAGTGCCTAAGACATTTGACTGCTAACCAGAAGGCTGGTGGTTCAAACCCACCAACCACTCCTCTGAAGGAAGATTTGGCAATCTACTTCTGTAGTGATATTGCCTCGGAAACGCAAGGGTGGGTCACTATGAATTTAATCAACATGATGTCAGTGAGTTTGGTTTTAGTTCTTTAATCTAAACAGATCCTATATCTACCTGCCAATTTATAAGGTCTTCAGGAAATATAGGACAATAATAAATAATATCATATTGTAAAGATTGTGGAAAATTACATCAAAGAAATGACCAGCTTCTATAACATAAATGAAGAGGGAAACAGCTCCAGATAAAAAGATATTTCTGACATATATCAAACCATTTATATGTGGGAACCTTGTTTGGACCTTTATTAAAACAAACAAACCTATGATGACATTTTGGGAAATCTATAGAAAGTTGAATAAGGACTGTGTAGTCAATGCTATTAAGGAATTATTATTATCAATATTGGGTGTGTATATGGTATTATTTGGAGCTCTGGTGGTGTAGTGTCTAAGGAATTTGACTACTAACAAAAAGGCTGGCAGTTCAAACCCATCAGCCACTCTTCGGAAGGAAGATCGGGCAATTTACTTCCATAGAGATACCACCTTGGAAGCCCAAGTAGGGTTGTTATGAGTCTGAATTGACTTGATGGCAGTGAGATTGTTTGAGTTTAGATGTAGTATTATTAAGTGTAAAAAGTCTTTATAAGTTAAAAATACTAATACATATATATATATATATATATATATATATATATATATATATATAATATTCCAGAAAAAAAATAAGGTGAAGTGCTGAAATTACATACTTGAAAACATATTTCACTATCATCTCTACTTTTGTATATGTTTGAAAACATCTATTGTATAACCTTAATTTATGGAGACACTGTGGATTAGCCACATGAATCTGAGTGGCTGTCCCCTACATTATTATTACCTATCTGAGTTCTAAATGTAGTTCAAACAACATTAAAAGGAACAGAATGGGAGGAAATCAGTTGATACTGCTTACCTAGATTACTAATGAATAATTTAAAATTTACATCATAGTGTTCAATAAGCCAACTGTATAATTTATCTTCCAGGTGATAAACGTTAAACACGATGGAAGAGGAAGCCAACAGCATAAACAGTGAACATACCAGATGCCATACACTTATGGATACACTACTGATACGCAGTTTAACATAGCTGTTTACAGACATAGCTAAAAAATGAAAAATCTCTACCTCTAATGCCTAACAGTATTTAATTATTGTCTGAGTTATCTCCTGCCTCTATAACATAAAAACCACAAGTAGATGGCTTTAACAAACAGAAATTTCTTCTAAAATTTAGGAGGCCAGAGTCCAAAAGAAGATGGGACAATCTATTTCCGTAGTGATACTGCCTTGGAAACCCAAGGAAGGGTCACTATGAGTCGGGTCCAACTCGACAGCACATAACAACAACAACTTGTGAAAGGCTTTCTCTTTCTATTGGCTCTGGGGGAAGGTTTTCATCTCCTTTCAATATCTGTGTGCCCAACCTTCCTTAAAGATCTCCATGTGTCTTGGCATAAATCTTCCCCTGTGTCTAGGAGGTTTTCAACACAGAGATTCTGGGTTTAAAATAGATGCTCCACTCCTGGCTCTTCTTTCTTGGTGGTAATCAGCTCTCCTGATCGTGGCTTTCTTGTTAATTTCTTTATATCTCAAAAGAAATTCACTCAAGATACAATCTAACCCTGCAGATTTTTTTCCTGCCTCATTAACCTAGAGGTTAGGAATTACAATGCATAGGATAATTACTTCATATCACAAAATGGAGCAAAATTCCATCAGATCACAAAATTGAGGATAATTACATAATACTGAGAATCATTGTCTAACCAATTTGACACATATTTTGACAGGACTCAATTAAATCCATAACAATTAGTCTCAGTTTTGTAATTCCAGTCCACTCTGCATCTGAGTAGTTCTAAGGTATATTGTTGTAGCCTGTGCTTGATGACTGCTGTGATTATGAAGCTCACTTAACTTTGGGTCACTTGGTCCTGACATCTACTTGCTTGCTCAGACTCTTTCTGTGATGTTTGTCTAAAGTATATCTAGCCTTACATGCCTATAAACAGACACTCCCTAGTGGACAAAGCTGTCATGAGCTACAAAGGCAAAAGATGGTAAAAATATCACATTGCCTCAGGCTTTTAGTTGCTCAGGCATGATGCCGCAAACTTTCAAGACAAAAATCACAATGTATTGGATTCAGTGAATGTCTTACACTCTAAGCATGATTTTGTGCTCAGAATTTCAGTCCAGTTTTACCCATGTCCAAGAATTCTAGACCAACGTGCTACGTTCTAATCATTTAATTTATTCCTCAAATCTATAGCTTTTCTGTGAGTACCATTGATCACAAGGATGCAAATTTTACCCCATGGTAAAAGATTGAAATGCATGTCCATGTCCTGTACAAAATTCATCAATTAAATAAGTCACTCCTACTCCCAGGAGTGAAAATACTTCCACATGGAAATCTAAAAGAAGGGAATAGAACTTTACTGTTCTCAACAGCAAGCTTGGAAGATGTGCGAGTTCTCTCCCATGTTAAGCAACAACTAGTACTGACTAATGCTTAAAGTATGAAGATAGTGGTTAAATTTTGATGCCTTTAATAATGTTTACTAATAAACACTTCTCTGTGAAATACTCCTTTCTTGATTAAAAACTCACAAACAACAATCACCTGATTGGAAATACTCATAATTCTCCTCAAAGAGTAAACAATTATTTATTGAGTGTTTATAATCATTTTAGATCTCTGGGCTGCTATCTATATTATGTATAAAGAAACTGAGTTCTGAGGGACATAAGTGTATGTATAATTTTTACATTAAATTGTATGTAAAACATGGTGCATAAGAGATACAGACACAAAGTTAAAAACTATAGCATACACAATATTGCATTATCAATAATAACGAACACTAATCTATGGCTGGACACATAGGTAGACAGGCAAGACCAGGTATGGGTAGGCAAATAGGAATGTACCCATGACCATACATAGGTATGGCAGACAATATCCCTACATGCATATTGCTATATGCTATAAAAATGTCCATGTACATAATCAAGCTAAGAGTGGACAAAGTTAGGTTAACTTCTAAAACTAAGCACTTTGAGGAAATGAGTTGCTGGGTCTGAGGGCTTGGGACCATGGTTGTGGGGTATATCAAGCTCAATTGGCACAATATAGCACACAGAATGTTTTTCTATGTCCTACTTTTGTAAGTAGCAGCAAAGGTCTTAAAAACTTGTGAATGGTCATCTAAGATGCATTTATTGATTTCTCATTTTCCAGAACAAAGAAGAGCAAAGGAAATCAAAGATGTATGGAAACCAATAATCCAAGGAACAGATAGACAATTAGAGCCTTAGTCTACATTACCCTGAGACCAGAAGAACCAGATAGTGCCTGTTTACCAATGCCAGCCATTGGAAAAGGGATCAAAATTGGAGACCCTAGATAAAATGAGGAAGCTCTGGTGATGTAGTGTCTAAAGCATTTGCTAGCCAGAAGGCTGGTGGTTCAAACCCATCAGCCACTCCTTGGAAGAAAGGTTGGGCAATCTACTTCCATAGTGATACTGCCTCAGAAACCCAAGGAGGGGCTGCTATGAGCCTGATCCAACTCTACAGCAGATAAAGTGGAAGAAAAAATGTGGAACAAAATTAAAAAACAAAAAAGATAAGGATTACTGGTAAGATAGAAGCTGTTGAAACCCCTGGAACTCCATTAGTCACCCTTTAAGGCTGGAATTGGACTCACTCCCATGGCTTAACTCTCAGCCAAAGAACTTACAGGTCTATGAATGAACAAGTCTACCAGGAAGATGCTCTCCTGAGAATAATGAACCATGACATATTAGAAAAGCAGCATTTGCACAGGGAGAAAGCTAGGGAAGCAGGAATGCATAGGAAAGAAGTACACAGGTAAATCAGAGAGAAAGTGGGAGAAGAGCAGTTACATTTTGGAGTTTGCAATCAGTGACAGGAAACAAAGTGTGTATGAACTGTTGAATGTAAAAATGAATCTGTTTTGTAAAATTTCACATAAATCACAATAAAAAGTTAAAAAAGATGTATGTGAAAGGTGCAATAATAAAGATGTTTTGTCACCTATACATGAATACTATAACCAATAATTAAATTTTCTAAATTATATAGAGAGCTGTTCAATAGTGGTGTAAGAAATTAAAGAGAAAACTAACATTTTAATTTATGACCATAAATCTTACTAACTATATGACCCTAAACAAGTTATATAATTTCTGAGTTGCTGCAACATCAGCTTTAGTGTAAAAAGGGAATATTTATTTGGACCATATCAAGAACAGGTATATGCATATGAGTTGAAAAGAAATGCAAACTTTTGTCATAAAATACTTAAAAATTGCATGTAAAGTTAATTTAAAAAATATATATATATATTGTGATTTGGGTAAAAGTTTGCAGAGCAAATTCACTTTCCATAGACCACCTCATATACACTTTGTCTCATGACATTGACTGAAATTTCCCACAATGCAACAGCTCCCCTCTCACTTCCTCCACATAGTTACCTCTTCCCTTTTTCCCTCCCTCCTGTGCACTCATGCCCACCCCAAGCTGTCTCTCTTTGCATACAGAGGCTTCTATTCTCCCATGATTGATCTCTCCAAGGAGTGTATTTACCTAATGTAAATGTTCAGCTCATACGCCTGTTTTTGTATGGCAGGAAGCCACAGGAGTGGGTTCAATTCTAGACCCAAAGGGCAGCTAAGGACCATAGTCTCAGTGGATTCACCAGGCTCTATCACCAGCAAACCTGCTCCCCCCTTTTTTTAATGGTTTTAGGATTTGTTCTACATTTTTCTCCCACTCTATCCAGGATCTCCAACATAGATCCTCTCCAAGTGGCGGACAGTGGTAGCTGGGCACCATCTAGTTCTGGTCTCAAAATTGTGTAGGCTGAGGATCGTGTGGTGTACCAGTCACTTGGACTAATTGTTTTCATGCATCTTCGTTTTTCTTCATGCATCTTTGCTCTGAACAGGGAGAGAGCTATAGTTGCATCTAGGTGGCCACTTGAAAGCTTTTAAGATCCCAATCACTATTCACGAAAGTAGGATGTGGAACAATGTTTTTGTGCAGTATGTTATGCCAATTGAGCTTGATGCACCCTATGACTATGGTCCCAAGCCCACAAGTCCAACTATCTGCTCCCTCTGGGTAGCTGGCCGTAGCCAAGAAGGGACTACAAACTTGTTCCTTGTCAGCTCTACTATGTACCTGGGAATTCTTATAGAACATACTGATACACTTGTAGAAGCATTGTCTGTCAACCCTATACATTGTGATGGGCACATTCCCCACTGCATAGACATACCTAATAGTTGACCCTGTCCACCTATCTGTCCACCTGTATATCAATGTTTGACTTCATTGGCAATGCAGTACTGGATGTGTAAAAAGGTTCATCTTTGTTGTCTATACCTCCTATGTACCTCTCTATGTCTTCCTCTTCCTCAATGCCACCATGTTGATCATTCATATTTGGGATATTTTCCTTCTCTTCACCCATATCAATATGTGTCTCCACCTATCTAACAGTATTCCCTTCCCTCCCCTCCCACCCCTGGTAAACCACAAAGAAAATTTCCTTCCATATGTAAACTTTCCCTTGACTTTTTAAAATAATGGACTAATACAATATTTGTCCTTCTGTGATTAAACTATTTCACTCATAAAAACGTCTTCCAAGTTCATCCATGTTATGCAATGATTTGCAGATTCTACGTTATTCTTTGGGGTTTCATAACATTACATTTTGTGTACCATAGTTTGGTCCATTCTTTAGTTGATGGACACCTAGGTTCTTTCCATCTTTTGGCTATGTTCATCTGTGATGAACATGGGTGTGCATGTATCTGTTGTTGTCCTGGCTCTCACTTCTTTAGGATATATACCTAGTAATGGAATGGGTGGGTCAAATGGTACTTCTAATTCCGACTTTTTTAAGGAATTGCCATACTTCTTTCCAAAGTGATTGCATCATTTGACAATCCCACTAGCAGTGTATGAGAGTAACAATCTCTCTGCATCCTGACCAGAATTTTTTACTTTCTGTCTTGTTGAACTTTGCTGCTAGTGCTGGAGCAAGATGGTATCTCATTGTTTTGGTTCACATCTCTGTAATGACTAATTACTGTGAGCATTTCTTCACATGTTTGTGGGCCACCTGAATACCTTGACATGAAAACATGAAGTGTCTATTCATGTCCATTTTTTAATTGGATTATTTGTCTTTATGTTGTTGAAGTACTGGAGTTTTGTATAAATTCTAGAGATAAGTCTCGTGTCAGATATGTCATTGACAAATATTTTTTCCAATTCTGTAGGTTCTCTTTTGACTCTTTGGGAGAAGTCTTTGTAAACACATAAAAATTTAATTTTCGAAGGTCCCATTCATCTCGTTTATTTTCTGCTGTTTGTGCATTTTGAGTTATGCTTGAGAGTCTATTTATGCTGTGTATTGTTGTTGTTGTTGTTATGTGCCATCGAGTCAGCCCCGACTCATAGCGACCCCTCGTTGGGTTTCCGAGGCAGTATCACTACGGAAGTAGGATTGCCCAACCTTCCTCCCGAGGAGTGGCTGGTGGGTTTGAACTGCCAGCCTTCTGG
>NW_006921871.1:530239-534665 GCF_000298275.1 Orycteropus afer afer | reverse complement strand
TTTTTTTTTTTTTTTTCCTTTTTTCTTCTTTTTCAGCAATCTCTTTGCTGGTGTAGAGAAATCCAAATGATTTTTTGGATGTTGATCTTCTGTCCTACCACCATGCTAAATCTCTCAATTTGTTCCAGTAGTTTGTTGGCTGAGTGTCTTGTGTTTTCTGTGTATAGGGTCATATCATCAGCAAAAAGGGATAGTTTGACTTCTTCCTTATCAATATGGATGCCTTTGATTTCCCTTTCTTGCCTTATTGTCCTGGGTAGGACTTCCAATACAATGTTGAATAGAAGTGGTGATAGAAGGCATCCTTGTCTGGTTCCTGTTTGCAAGAGGAATAGTGTCAATCTCTCTCCATTAAGAATAATGTTGGCTGTTGGTTTTGCAAATTGCTCTTCATTATTTTATTCCTATTTTGCTGAGAGTTTTGATCAGAAATGGTTGTTGGATTTTGGATTTTATCAAATGCCTTTTCTACATTGATTGATATGATCATGTGGTTCTTTTTCTTTGTTTTATTTATGTGGTGGATGACGATTTTTTTTTACTGATGCTGAACCATCCTTGCATACCTGATATGAGTCCCAGTTGGTCGTAATGCATTATTTTTCAGATTTGTTGTTCGAGTCTATTGGCTAGGATTTTGTTAAATATTTTTGCACCTATATTCATGAGGAATAGTGGTCTATAGTTTTCCTTTTTAGTAATGTCTTTCCGAGGTTTTAGTATCAAGGTTATTCTTCCTTCATAAAATAAATTAGGGAGGATTCCATCCTTTTCTATGTTTTGGAATAGTTTGAGTAGGATTGGTGTCAGTTCTTCTCTGAATATTTGATAGAATTCTCCAGTGAAACCGTCTGGGCTAGGGATTTGTTTTTGTTGGTGATATTTTATGACCTGTTCAATTTCTTTTGTTATAGCCCTGTTTAACTTTACTACCTCAGTCTGTGTTAGCTTAGGTAAGTAGTGTGTTTCTAGGAATTTATCCATTTCTTCCAGATTTTCAAATTTTTTGGAGTACAGTTCTTCATATTATCCTGATATTATGCTTTTTCTTTCAGCTGGTTCTGTTGTGATGTCACCCATTTCATTTCTTATTCATGCTATTTGAATTCTCTTTCTCTTTTCCTTTGTTAAACTTCCCAGGAATTTGTTAATTTTATTAATCTTTTCAAAAAACGACTTCAAGTCTTATTGATTTTTTCTATTGTCTTCTTATTTTCTGTTTCATTTATGTCCGCTTGAATTTTTACTATTTGTTTTCTTCTGGTGACTGTAGCCATTTTTCTGCTTTGTTTCCTAATTGTTGAAGATGTTGGGTTAAGGTCTTGATTTTGGCTCTTTCTTCTTTTTCATGTGTACATTTATTGGTAAAATTGGCTTCTGATTACTGCTTTTGATGTGTCCCAAAGATTTTGGTATGTTGTGTTTTCATTCTCATTTGATTCAAGGAATATTTTAACTTCATTTTTATTTATTCTATTACCCAGTACGTCTTAAAGAGGATGTTGTTCAGTGCCCATATGTTTGCTCTTTTTCTGTTGATCTTCCTATTATTGATTTCTAATTTGATAGCATTATGATCTGAGAAGATGCTTTGCAATATTTCTATATTTTTAAATTGTTAAGTCTTGCTTTATGGCCTAACACATGGTCTATCATGGAGAATGCTACATGTGCACTGGAAAAGAGTATATATCATGCTATTGTTGGGTCACATGCTCTGTAGATGTCATTAAGGTCAAATTGGTGGATTGTATTGCTTAGTTCTTCTGTATCTTTGTTGAGTTTCTTTCCAGTTGTTCTATCTTTCATTGAAAGTGGTGTATTAAAGTCTCCTACTATAACTGTGGAGTCATCTATTTGCCTTTTCAATTCTGTTAAAGTGTGATTTATGTATTTTATGGCTCTTTCATTGGGTCCATAGATATTTATTATGGTTATATCTTATTGTTCATTTGATCCTTTAATCATTATATAATGTCCTTTCTTGTCTCATATGGTAGTTTTTGTCTTAAAGTCAATTTGATCAGAAATTAATATTGCCACTCCTGCTCTTTTTTGGTTGCCATTTGCTTCATAAATCTTTTTCCAACCTTTGAGCTTTAGTCTATTTTTGTCTTTGTCTCTAAAGTGTATCTCTTGTAGACACCATATTGAAGTTTTCTTATCCAGTCCACAACTCTCTGTCTCTTGATTGGTGCATTTAATCTATTAACACTCAGTGTAATTATCGACAAGTATGAATTGGTTTCTGTCATTTTGTTATGTGTTTTTTTGTGGTGCTCCTGGTTCCTTTGTTCCATATAATTCCCTGTGATGAGCTCATTATGTTTATGAATCATGTTATCATTTCCTTTGTTGCTATTATTTCAGTATTTGCTAAATATTTATGCTTCTCCTCTTTTTTATTGTGTGGTGGAGGTTTATCATTTTTCTTTGAGGTTGCCCTGTGGTTTACAATTTTCTCCCTGAGTTTACAACTGTCCATTCTATCTTGCAACTCTATTGACTTTCTCACCATTTAGAAGTTCTGTAACTACACTATTTTCCCCCTCTTTTTGGTTTGTAGTTGTCTTCATTTACCAATTGACATCTCTGGTTCCCTGTTTACAATCTTGTAAGCTTATTTTACTTAGGATACTTTGATCGCTGTGCTGGTTTCTGGGTTATACCATCTTGTGTATTAATGATCAGTTGTTGTTTGTTATTATTGGTTCTCTGTCCAAAGGACTCCCTTTAATATCTTTTGTAAAGGTGGTCTAGTTTTAAGAAATACCCTTAATATCTGCTTGTCTGGAAATCTCCTAATTTTGCCATCATATTTGAGGACAGTTTTGCTGGGCATATAATTCTTGGTTGCAAAATTTTCTCTTTTAAGGTTTCACATATACCATCCAATTGCCTTTTCACTTGCATGGTTTCTGCTGAGAAATCAGAGTTTATTTTTATTGGTTGCCCTTTGTAGGTAACATTTTTGTTTTTCACATGCTGCTTTTTGGATTTATTCTTAGTCTTTGGTTTTGGTGAGTTTGATGATGATACATCTCAATAATTTTCTTTTGCAGGTATCCTGTTTGAGGTTTGTTGGACTTCCTGAATGGATACATTCTCATCTTTCATCATATCAAGGAAGTTCTTTTCCAACAAATCTTGGAAAATTTTCTCAGTGATTTTCTTTTTCTTTTCCAGTTCTGGAATTCTGATTACATGTAGGTTAATCCTTTTGATGGTATCTCACATGAACTGTAAGCTTTCTTCATTTTTTTTTTATCTTTTTTCTGATTAACCCTTTTCCAAAGAAGTGTTCAGGTATTTGTCTTCATTCTCATTAATTCTGTCTTCCATTGAATTGATTCTACTCCTTTGGGCTTTCAATGTGTTATTTCTGAAAATTTAATATTCATCTTCTGGATTTCTATCTGTAGATTTTTTATTTTCTAATGTTTCATTTATTTTGTCATTTTGTTCTTGTATTTTCTTCTGAAATTGTTCTAGAGTTTAGTCTGTGTTTTCCTTAATTTTTTCAGTATTTTCCTTGATCTGTCTCTCAATCCTTTGAAGATACCTAAGTATAATTCTTTTGAATTACTTATTAGGTAGTTCCATTGTTGCTTCTTCTTCAGAGATGTGCATTGGTTCTATATCTGGCTTCCTTGTTTCTACCACTTTATTGTGCTGCTTTGTGTGGCCAGTGATGGTCTGTAGTCTCTGAAACATTGTGACTTCATTGCATTTATATTTAGTTCATGATTGTATGTTGAAGTAATTCTCCAAAGATTTTTGTTTTATTTTATTTTATTTTTGGATGTATCTGAATAAGCAGAGAACTCTGTTCATCTATTTGCTAGTTAGCAGCACTTATGCACTCACCACCTGTCTCTCCATGGGTGTGATAGAGTATGAGAGTGGCTGCACAGACTTCTGTTAACTGTTTGTGAAGAACAGTTAAGGTTGAGTGGTCATTTATTGTTGACCAGTTGGTGGAGAAGGAAGTGGTAGGTCTTACTCAGTTATTAGAGCTGTAGGAGGCATGAGTGTGGTTGTGTCGTATGGGCACAAATGGGTACTCCGAAAAAAAAAAAAAAGTCAAAAAACCATAAAAAAAAAATAAAAGCAAGGAGACAAAATACACACAGCATAAACACAGAGCAAAAATCACCAAAAAGAGACAAAAAACAAAAAATGGAGGAAACACAATAATTGAGAGAAAATATTTAAAGAAATATTTTAAAAGTCAAAAGAAATATACACAGAAAAAGACCAAAAGGAAAATAGAAAAAAAAAAAAATATATCCAGCAATATCTGGGGAGAAGGCAATAAGAAAAAAAAGAAGTAGTGTAGGAGAATAATGAGGGAAAAAAAAATGGGAAAAAATTCAAAAAGAGAAACAAGTAATGGGGATAATAATAGGAAAAAAAAATGAGAAAA